>NC_084586.2:4385000-4450000 GCF_033978685.3 Nerophis lumbriciformis
AGAGGAATACTTCAACACTTGAGGAATACTTGAGAGGAATACTTCAACACTTGAGGAATACTTGAGAGGAATACTTCAATACTTGAGGAATACTTCAAAAATTAAGAAATACTTCAGAGGAATACTTCAACACTTAAAGAATAGTTGAGAGGAATACTTCAAAACTTAAGAAATACTTGAGAGGAATACTTCAATACTTGAGGAATACTTGAGAGGAATACTTCAACACTTGAGGAATACTTGAGAGGAATACTTCAATACTTGAAGAATACTTCAAAACTTAAGAAATACTTGAGAGGAATACTTCAATACTTGAGGAATACTTGAGAGGAATACTTCAATACTTGAGGAATACTTGAGAGGAATACTTCAATACTTGAGGAATACTTGAGAGGAATACTTCAATACTTGAGGAATACTTGAGAGGAATACTTCATTACTTGAGAAATACTTGAAAGGAATACTTCAATACTTGAGGAATACTTGAGAGGAATACTTCAATACTTGAGGAATACTTGAAAGGAATACTTCAATACGTGAGGAATACTTGAGAGGAATACTTCAATACTTGAGGAATACTTTAGAGGAATACTTCAAAACTTAAGAAATACTTGAGAGGAATACTTCAACACTTAAAGAATACTTGAGAGGAATACTTCAATACTTAAGGAATACTTCAGAGGAATACTTTAATACATGAGGGATACTTGAGAGGAATACTTCAATACTTGAGGAATACTTCAATACTTGAGGAATACTTGAAAGGAATACTTCAATACTTGAGGAATACTTGAAAGAAATACTTCAATACCTGAGGGATACTTGAGAGGAATACTTCAATACTTGAGGAATACTTGAGAGGAATACTTCAATACTTGAGGAATACTTTAGAGGAATACTTTAGAGGAATACTTCAAAACTTAAGAAATACTTGAGAGGAATACTTCAACACTTAAAGAATACTTGAGAGGAATACTTCAATACTTAAGGAATACTTCAGAGGAATACTTCAATACATGAGGGATACTTGAGAGGAATACTTCAATACTTGAGGAATACTTCAATACTTAAGAAATACTCAACACTTGAGGAATGCTTGAGAGGAATAATTCAATACTTAAAGAATACTTGAGAGGAATACTTCAATAATTAAGGAATACTTGAAAGGAATACTTCAATACTTAAGGAATACTTGAGAGGAATACTTCAATAATTGAGGAATACTTGAGAAGAATACTTCATTATTTGAGAGGAATACTTGAATACTTGAGAGGAATATTTCAATAATTAAGGAATACTTGAGAGGAATACTTCTATACTTGAGAAGAATACTTCATTATTTGAGAGGAATACTTGAATACTTGAGAGGAATATTTCAATAATTAATGAATACTTGAGAGGAATACTTCTATACTTGAGAAGAATACTTGAGAGGAATATTTCAATAATTAATGAATACTTGAGAGCAATACTTCAATACTTGAGAGGAATACTTCAATAATTGAGAAATACTTGAGAGGAATATTTCAATACTTAAGGAATACTTGAGAGGAATACTTCAATACTTAAGGAATACCTGAGAGGAATACTTTAATACTTAATGAATACTTGAGAGGAATACTTCAATACTTGAGAGGAATACTTCAATACTTGAGTGTACTTCAACACTTAAGGAATACTTGAGAGGAATACTTCAATACTTGAGTGTACTTCAACACTTAAGGAATACTTGAGAGGAATACTTCAATACTTGAATGTACTTCAACACTGAAGGAATACTTGAGAGGAATACTTCAATACTTGAGTGTACTTCAACACTGAAGGAATACTTGAGAGGAATACTTCAATACTTGAGTGTACTTCAACACTTAAGGAATACTTGAGAGGAATACTTCAATACTTGAGAGGAGTACTTCAACACTTAAGGAATACTTAAGAGGAGTACTTCAATACTTGAGATGAATACTTCAATACTTGAGAAGAATACTTCAATACTTGAGAGGAATACTTCAATACTTGAGGAATACTTGATAAGAATACTTCAATACGTGAGGAATACTTGAGAGGAATACTTCAATACTTGAGGAATACTTGAGAGGAATACTTCAATACTTGAGGAATACTTGAGAGGAATACTTCAATACTTGAGGAATACTTGAGAGGAATACTTCAACACTTGAGGAATACTTGAGAGGAATACTTCAATACTTGAGGAATACTTGAGAGGAATACTTCAATACTTGAGGAATACTTGAGAGGAATACTTCAATACTTGAGGAATACTTGAGAGGAATACTTCAATACTTGAGGAATACTTCAGAGGAATACTTCAAAAATTAAGAAATACTTCAGAGGAATACTTCAACACTTAAAGAATAGTTGAGAGGAATACTTCAAAACTTAAGAAATACTTGAGAGGAATACTTCAATACTTGAGGAATACTTGAGAGGAATACTTCAACACTTGAGGAATACTTGAGAGGAATACTTCAATACTTGAGGAATACTTCAAAACTTAAGAAATACTTGAGAGGAATACTTCAATACTTGAGGAATACTTGAGAGGAATACTTCAATACTTGAGGAATACTTGAGAGGAATACTTCAATACTTGAGGAATACTTGAAAGGAATACTTCAATACGTGAGGAATACTTGAGAGGAATACTTCAATACTTGAGGAATACTTGAGAGGAATACTTCAATACTTGAGGAATACTTGAGAGAAATACTTCAATACTTGATGAATACTTGAGAGGAATACTTCAATACTTGAGGAATACTTGAGAGGAATACTTCAATACTTGAGGAATACTTGAGAGGAATACTTCAATACTTGAGGAATACTTGAGAGGAATACTTCAATACTTGAGGAATACTTGAGAGGAATACTTCAATACTTGAGGAATACTTGAGAGGAATACTTCAATACTTGAGGAATACTTGAGAGGAATACTTCAATACTTGAGGAATACTTGAGAGGAATACTTCATTACTTGAGGAATATTTGAAAGGAATACTTCAATACTTGAGGAATACTTGAGAGAAATACTTCAATACCTGAGGAATACTTGAGTGTACTTCAACACTTAAGGAATACTTGAGATGAATACTTCAACACTTGAGAGGAGTACTTCAATACTTGAGAGTAATACTTGAAGTGATCATTAACTCTTTCACCTCTAAACAATTCAAGTGTTTGGGATTAAAGTCTTTCTTCTTCTTCTTCTTCTTCTTCTTCTTCTTCTTCTTCTTCTTCTTCTTCTTCTTCTTCTTCTTCTTCTTCTTCTTCTTCTTCTTCTTCTTCTTCTTCTTCTTTTGCAACCAACCAATAAAAATGATGACCTTCCCAAATACTTCTCCTTCTTCCTTCTTCCTCCCAAGATTACAGCGTGTGTGTCTTCTTGAGACATCAACAAGGAAAAGCACCTTCCATATGAGGACCGGTGAACAGAGAGCCAAATACTAGAGTCCGTGAACATTGCTCCAAAGTCAGGATTTTTTTTGTTGATTTAATGTGCATACAAAAGTAAACATTGACAGGTGCAAAGGCAGCAATAAATGATAAAACAAGACGGCAGCTAAAGAAGGACTTTCCTATTCATCCACGAAAAACCATATGAAATAACAAGTGTGTGTAAAAATGTGAAGTGTTCCCCCTCTGGTCAACATATGAAATAACAAGTGTGTGTAAGAAATTGAAATGCGCCCCCTCAGGCCAAAATTAATAAATAAAATAAATATGTATATAGAGACATACTGTAATAACTTGAAGTAAATACCGTATTTTTCGGACTATAAGTCGCAGTTTTTTTCATAGTTTTTTTCATTTATATATGTTTTTTTCCTTCTTTATTATGCATTTTCGGCAGGTGCGACTTATACTCCGAAAAATACGGTAATGAAGATTAAAAACCAATAATAAACAAAAAAAACCAAACTAAAAGCAGTCTTTTTCTCACAAAGTGGCGACTTTTTTCTTATAAAATTGGGAACAATTCCTCATATTCTTTCTGTTTCTGTAATATTGCCATATTACAAATGATTACTTTTTATATGTGCAATTATTACTTTTTAATGCAAAGTGGTGACATATGTCATATAAAATTCTGACTGTCAATTTTTTTGTTGTTCTTGTAAAATAGTGACATTTTCTGACTAAAATTATGACTTTTGTTGTATTTTTGCCAAGTAAAAATTCAGATTATTATTATATTATTGCCAACATTTTTTTTGAGTAAAATTAGGACTCTTTTCATAAAATTGCCAAAATGTTACGCTTTTCTTGTAAAATTGCGACTGTTATTGAGTAAAATTCCACGTTTTATCATAATATTGCACAAATGTTCAGTTTTTCTTGTAAAATTTTGACTTGCATTGGGTAAAATTATTTTTTTCTTGTGAAACTGTGACCTTTTTCTCAAACACACACACACACACACACACAACTTCTTGTATTTGTTACGTTATTGAGACCTGAGAAAAATGCCTCCCTCTTTAGGACCACCCTTTCTAGATATATAAAGATTTGTATTTACAACATTAATAATATATACATACTATGAAAATATAAAAAAGCTTGTTGTGAAAAAGTAGTTAAAATTTCATGTGTGTGTGTGTGTGTGTGTGTGTGTGTGTGTGTGTGTGTGTGTGTGTGTGTGTGTGTGTGTGTGTGTGTGTGTGTGTGTGTGTGTGTGTGTGTGTGTGTGTGTGTGTGTGTGTGTGTGTGTGTGTGTGCGTTAAAGAACATCCATCATCCTCCAGGCCGGTCTGAGGCGCCCTCTGCCGGCAGCCAGCCGTCATTACAACCCTCAGCCTCGCTCATGAGAAGCTTTTTATGGGTTTTTTTTTTTTTTACTTTAAACTTTTGTCCTTTTTCATTCATTGTCAAATATAAACCAAAATAACTATTAGCTCTTGAGCTTCACCATCAATCGTATTATTCAAGTTATTCTTTCATTTAAGTCTGTGGAATTTTATATTGTTGCTCGGAAAGTGAAACGTGGTGGACATCATGTTATTTTTTTTTTATTTTTTTTTTTGACTTTTGTGCTCTGGATACTTTTTAAGAATTATATATTTACAAAAAAAAATTAATTAAAAAAAAAAAAAAGCAACACAATTTTAGGTGTTTAATTTGGCCTTTAAATGAATTACACGCCCGCGTTACTGTGTGTGTGTTTGTGTATGCAGGGATAAAATGTAACCTGCGCATGCATTAAGTTTTAAACCTTGACATGATTATGTGTACGATTACACAATATGTGTACAATTAATCAAAATGTGTACAATTAAACAATATGTGTACAATTGAACAATATGTGTACAATTAAACAATATGTGTACAATTAAACAATATGTGTACAATTAATCAAAATGTGTACAATTAAACAATATGTGTACAATTGAACAATATGTGTACAATTAACCAATATGTGTACAATTAATCAAAATGTGTACAACTGAACAATATGTGTACAATTAAACAATATGTGTACAATTAATCAAAATGTGTACAATTAAACAATGTGTGTACAATTAAACAATATGTGTACAATTGAACAATATGTGTACAATTAAACAATATGTGTACAATTAATCAAAATGTGTACAATTAAACAATGTGTGTACAATTAAACAATATGTGTACAATTAAACAATATGTGTACAATTAATCAAAATGTGTACAATTAAACAATGTGTGTACAATTAAACAATATGTGTACAATTAAACAATATGTGTACAATTAATCAAAATGTCTACAATTAAACAATGTGTGTACAATTGAACAATATGTGTACAATTAAACAATATGTGTACAATTAATCAAAATGTGTACAATTAAACAATATGTGTACAATTGAACAATATGTGTACAATTAAACAATATGTGTACAATTAATCAAAATGTGTACAATTAAACAATGTGTGTACAATTAAACAATATGTGTACAATTAAACATGCTGTGTGCGCAATTTTACCTTTACGTGAACTATGTGTGAATGCATTATTTTTACGTGCACAATTAAACTTATACATGATTATGTGTACAATTAAACATGTGTATGTATTATTTCTACATTTAAACATGTATTAATGCATTATTTCTACATTTAAATAAGTAGCCTATACACACACACACACACACAGTCTGTACACTCTTACATGAATTATGGGTCCATTTAAACAAATAATAATGCATTGTTTCTACATTTAAACATGTGTTCATGCTTTATTTCTACATTTAAACATGCATTAATGTATTGTTTACACATTTAAATAAGTAGCCTATGCACACACAATGTCTACAATTTTACCTCCATGAATTATGGGCACATTTAAACATGTATTAATGCATTATTTCTACATTTAAACATGTGTTCATGCATTATTTCTACATGTAAACATGTATTAATGCATTATTTGTACATTTAAAAGATGTGTTCATGCATTATTTTTACATTTAAACACATATTAATGCATTATTTCTACATTTAAACATGTATTAATGCATTATTTCTACATATAAATAAGTAGCCTATAGACACAGTGTGTACAATTTTACCTACATGAATTATGGGTACATTTAAACATGTATTAATGCATTAATTCTACATTTAAACATGTGTTCATGCATTATTTCTACATTAAAACACATATTAATGCATTATTTCTACATTTAAACACATATTAATGCATTAATTCTACATTTAAACATGTGTTCATGCATTATTTCTACATTAAAACACATATTAATGCATTAATTCTACATTTAAACATGTGTTCATGCATTATTTCTACATTAAAACACATATTAATGCATTATTTCTACATTTAAACATGTATTAATGCATTATTTCTACATATAAATAAGTAGCCTATAGACACAATGTGTACAATTTTACCTACATGAATTATGGGTACATTTAAACATGTATTAATGCATTAATTCTACATTTAAACATGTGTTCATGCATTATTTCTACATTAAAACACATATTAATGCATTATTTCTACATTTAAACACATATTAATGCATTAATTCTACATTTAAACATGTGTTCATGCATTATTTCTACATTAAAACACATATTAATGCATTAATTCTACATTTAAACATGTGTTCATGCATTATTTCTACATTAAAACACATATTAATGCATTATTTCTACATTTAAACACATATTAATGCATTATTTCTACATTTAAACATGTATTAATGTGATTATTTCTACATATAAATAAGTAGCCTATACACACAATGTGTACAATTTCACTTATACATGAATTATGGGTACAATTAAACATGTGTTAATGCATTATTTCTACATTTAAATACAGTATGTAGCCTACCACATTGTATACATGTAAACCCATACATGCATTGTGTGTACAATTAAACATGTGTATTTTTTTTTTCTTTTTAAAACATGCCAGAGTGAACAATAGCCCATGAGAATTGACCAAAAAAGATAGATAGATAGATAGATAGATAGATAGATAGATAGATAGATAGATAGATAGATAGATAGATAGATAGATAGATAGATAGATAGATAGATAGATAGATAGATATGTACTTTATTGATTCCTTCAGGAGAGTTCCCTCATGTACAAATACATGCATTATGTGTACAAATACATGCATTATGTGTACAAATACATGCATTATGTGTACACATATCCTTTATGTGTACAAATACATGCATAATGTGTACAACATACATGCATTATGTGTAAAAAAATATGCATTATGTGTACAAATACATGCATTATGTGTACAAATATGCTTTATGTGTACAAATACATGCATTACGTGTACAAATATCCATTATGTGTACAAATATACATTATGCATTATGTGTACAAATATACATTATGCATTATGTGTACAAATATGCATTATATGTACAAATACATGCATTATGTGTACAACATACATGCATTATGTGTACAAATACATGCATTATATGTACAAATAAATGTATTATGTGTACAAATATGCATTATATGTACAAAATGATGCATTACGTGTACAAATATTCATTATGTGTACAAATATACATTGTGCATTATGTGTACAAATATGCATTATATGTACAAATACATGCATTATGTGTACAACATACATGCATTATGTGTACAAATACATGCATTATATGTACAAACAAATGCATTATGTGTACAAATATGCATTATGTGTACAAATACATGCATTATGTGTACAAATATGCTTTATGTGTACAAATATATGCATTACGTGTACAAATATCCATTATGTGTACAAATATACATTGTGCATTATGTGTACAAATATGCATTATATGTACAAATACATGCATTATGTGTACAACATACATGCATTATGTGTACAAATATGCATTATATGTACAATACATGCATTATGTGTACAAATACATGCATTATATGTACAAATAAATGCATTATGTGTACAAATAAATGCATTATGTGTACAAATATGCATTATGTGTACAAATATGCTTTATGTGTACAAATATATGCATTACGTGTACAAATATCCATTATGCGTACAAATATACATTATGCATTATGTGTACAAATATGCATTATATGTACAAATACATGCATTATGTGTACAAATACATTCATTACGTGTACAAATTTCCATTATGTGTCAAATATATATTATGCATTATATGTACAAAATACATGCACTATGTGTACAAATATGCATTATATGTACAAATACATGCATTATGTGTGCAAATATGCATTAAATGTACAAAATACATGCATTATGTGTACAAAATACATGCATTATGTGTACAAAATACATGCATTATGTGTACAAAATACATGCATTATGTGTACAAACACATGCATTATATGTACAAATACATGCATTATGTGTACAAATATGCATTATATGTACAAAATGCATGCATTATGTGTACAAATATGCATTATGTGTACAAATACATGCATTATGTGTACAAATATGCATTATATGTACAAAATACATGCATTATGTGTACACATATGCTTTATGTGTACAAATACATGCATTACGTGTACAAATTTCCATTATGTGTCAAATATATATTATGCATTATATGTACAAAATACATGCACTATGTGTACAAATATGCATTATATGTACAAATACATGCATTATGTGTGCAAATATGCATTAAATGTACAAAATACATGCATTATGTGTACAAAATACATGCATTATGTGTACAAAATACATGCATTATGTGTACAAAATACATGCATTATGTGTACAAATACATGCATTATATGTACAAATACATGCATTATGTGTACAAATATGCATTATATGTACAAAATGCATGCATTATGTGTACAAATATGCATTATGTGTACAAATACATGCATTATGTGTACAAATAAGCATTATATGTACAAAATACATGCATTATGTGTACACATATGCTTTATGTGTACAAATACATGCATTACGTGTACAAATTTCCATTATGTGTCAAATATATATTATGCATTATATGTACAAAATACATGCACTATGTGTACAAATATGCATTATATGTACAAATACATGCATTATGTGTGCAAATATGCATTAAATGTACAAAATACATGCATTATGTGTACAAAATACATGCATTATGTGTACAAAATACATGCATTATGTGTACAAATACATGCATTATATGTACAAATATGCATTATATGTACAAAATGCATGCATTATGTGTACAAATATGCATTATGTGTACAAATACATGCATTATGTGTACAAATATGCATTATATGTACAAAATACATGCATTATGTGTACAAATACATGCATTATATGTACAAATACATGCATTATGGGTACAAATATGCATTATGTGTACAAATCATCCTGCGCGTGCAGGTGACGGTGCAAAGTGCAAAGCGTGACCGAGTCGGAGTGACGGCTCCTCGCCTCGTGACCCGCCGGTGATCCCCGCATGCGTCATGCATGAGACCCTGCTCCACATTATATACAAATATGCAGTAGTCATTGCGGCCAAATATTTACAAACATGTCGACTCTTTGCACTGAAATCGAACGGGGAGCGGGGGGGGGGTGCGCGCGGGTCTACGAGGACCCTCCGGCCCTCCCAAAACGGGCACCGATCACCGCACAACTCCCCACATACGAATCGATAAATATTCCTCTAAATTAGAACAATTGAGTATTATGAAATAGAAAAAAAAAGGAATCGCATCAATTTGGAATGAGAAAGCGGCGTTCTTGTGATCTTTCGACGCGCCGCGCCGCCGTTAAAGCGTCAGAACGCCTTCACGCCGGTGAATGATCTCGAACATTTGTCTACTCCCCAAAACCATAAAAGCAACTTTATGGACGTCACGTGACTTTTTGTCTAAGTCATATAGAGCTTTACAATCTTTGCTACTTGTAACTTGGGCTTAAAACCTCTCTCTCTCCATCTCCCTCTCTCTCTCTCTCTTTCTCTATTTCCACGCTATTTTTTTTTGGACTTTATTCACCGAGTCTGACCATGACGTCATTTCGCATGTCAGGTAAGTTGTCTTTTTTTTTTTTTGGAATTAATTCGGGCTCAAAAAGAGGGATAAAGCAGAGACACTTTTTTTTTTATTTTTTATTTTTTTTATTTTATTTCCACGAAGCGCTAAGAGTTTGACGACACGTCTACAAAAAGCCCATCCAAAGTTGACATCACACGCCTCGAGTCACGTGACAGCATGAAAACAACCGGCACAGACGCACTCCAAAACTAAAAAAAAATAAAAAAATAAAAAAAATAAATGTCCCGAGGAGCTGACGCGCGCACCTCACTTTTACAATCCTTTTTTTTTTTTTTTTTGGAATTTTTTTTTTTTTTTTTTTCACCTCCATGAGAGAAAAGAGCTGTCTATTTCCACGCTATTTTTTTGGACTTTATTCACCGAGTCTGACCATGACGTCATTTCGCATGTCAGGTAAGTTGTCTTTTTTTTTTTTTTCTTTTTTTTTTGGAATTAATTCGGGCTCAAAAAGAGGGATAAAGCAGAGACACTTTTTTTTTTTTTTTTTTTTTTTTTTTTTTTAATTTTATTTCCACGAAGCGCTAAGAGTTTGACGACACGTCTACAAAAAGCCCATCCAAAGTTGACATCACACGCCTCGAGTCACGTGACAGCATGAAAACAACCGGCACAGACGCACTCCAAAACTAAAAAAAAAAAAAAAAAAAAAAAAAAAAATGTCCGGAGGAGCTGACGCGCGCACCTCACTTTTACAATCTTTTTTTTTTTTTTTTTTTGTAAATTTTTTTTTTTTTTTTTTTTTTTTTTTCACCTCCACGAGAGAAAAGAGCTGAAGTTGCCAGGGAAGAATATTTACACGACACGTAAAGGAGCACATAGACACAAGAACATGCTGCAAAGGTGCTAGAACCATTATTATTATTATAATAATTATTATTATTATCCACATTATTACTGTAATTATCAGGGCTCAGTTGTGGAAGGCGCTGGCCCCGCTCACCAGGCTCATGCTCTTCAGCTTATTGTCCTTCTTCCACTTCATCCGGCGGTTCTGGAACCAGATCTTGATCTGTCTCTCGGAAAGACACAGGGCGTGCGCGATCTCTATCCGCCGCCGGCGGGTCAGGTAGCGGTTGAAGTGGAACTCCTTCTCCAGCTCCAGGGTCTGGTAGCGGGTGTAGGCGGTCCGGGCGCGCTTGCCGTCCGGGCCGGTCATGTCTGGAGGAGGATGGGGAGGATGATGAGGGGGTTAGTTGGGGCGGTTGGAGGTGCGGGTGAGAGTGTGCGTATACCGTGGCTGATGTGCAGCTTCCTCATCCAGGGGAAGATCTGCGGCGTGTGGCAGTCGGTGGCCGCGGAGGAGGTGGCGAGGCCGGGCTCCTGGCGCGCCCCGTCCGCCGCGTCCGGGGCGACGGACGCGGCGGCGACGGCGTCGTCGATCTCCGTGAATCCGCCGCTTTTGTCGGATATGGTGGCGCTCCGCTCGCACAGCGGCGGCGGCGGCGACGCGCTCTTCACGTCCAGCGCCGCTTCCGAGCATCCGGGCGTCTGGCGGTAGCGCGCCGGGTCCTGGCCGAACCCGCGCGCGTCCTCCCGCTGCTGCACGGCGAAGTGTCCGTTTCCTCCTCCGCCTCCTCCACCGCCTCCACCGCCTCCTCCTCCTCCCGCGCTTCCGCCGCCGCGGTTGACGGTCAGGTCCATGCCATTGTAGTTGTAGCCGAACGCCCCGGAGTGCATGGTGCCAGGGTCTCGGAAGGAGCCGCTCACTGCGCCGTTAGTCCCATAATTCAGCAGCTGATAGTCGGAGCCATTCGGGTAGCGCCCCGAGAAGGAGTTTACAAAGTAAGAGCTCATTTGCGCGGATTTTTAAAGCCTCGATTTGTAGATCTTTGTCGCTATAATCCTGCGTGCTTGCGATTTATGGACGCAAATCATGAATTATACGCAATGAAGCCGCCCTACTGTACTTCGCCAGGTGTGCCGCCAAATATGGGCGCGCGCCGGAGGATCACGTGCCTTTGTTGACCAGTCGTAAATCCTCTCTGATGACTCGGAGAGGTAATTCATGCTCGGCGCGTACAAATGATGACGAAATAATGGCCGTTATAGGCTCCGGTCGGCGGCGCCTCCCCCTTTGGCGCGCGGGCGGACGGCGCCATCGTGTGGCCGCAGGTGGGAAGTGCCGCCCGGCCTCCTCCACCCCGTCATTTGTCATTTTACGTGACGCACACCAGTGAATATATTAATAATAATAACAATAATAATAATAAAAAAAGGTCAGTCAGAGTGTTTACATCCAAAAAAAAAGCCTTTATTTGTATGTACAATTGCGTCCAACACGTTACAGCAATAAATAATAATAATTATGTACAGTTACACAGAGGATACAGGACGTGCACGTAGAGACGGAACACCGGACTAGACGAGGAACAACTTCTGTACATGTTTGCATAGTCCCTAAAAACCGAACATAAAAGGCTCTAAAGCACACCACATTTTTTTTTTTTTTTTTTTGTGCGCCCTCTTTTAACTCTTCTTCTCCGCCTCCTCCTCCTCTTCCTCGGGCGTCTTGGGCGGATTGAGCAGCTTGTTCTCCTTCTTCCACTTCATCCGGCGGTTCTGGAACCAGATCTTGATCTGTCTCTCCGTCAGGCACAGGGCGTGCGAGATCTCTATCCGGCGCCGGCGGGTCAGGTAGCGGTTGAAGTGGAACTCCTTCTCCAGCTCCAGGGTCTGGTAGCGGGTGTAGGTCTGGCGGCCCCGGCGGCCGCCGCTGCCGAACGGGCCTGCGCGGAGCACAACAACATTGCAGGGGTGGGGGGGGGGGTGCACAGTGAAAACATCGAAATCACATCAAATAGGACTTTGTTCTATTTTCATAAGCTTTTGCATGCATTTAAAAAAAAAAAAATACAACTTGTGTTTGTTTGTTTTTTTCAATTTTGAGGTGTGCGCGCGTTCGGGGGGGTCATGATGCTGAGGCGAGATGCTCACCGGCCGAGCAGGCGTTCATCCTCTGCATCCAAGGGTAGATAAGCGCCGACTTGTCCTCCAGGCTCATGCCCGCGCTCGGGTCCGCGCACTCGGCTTTGTGCTCCTGCGCGCCAAAGAGAGGCGGCGGCGGCGGCGGCGGATCGCCGCGTCCGGAGAAGGCGCACGAGCCCTCCGCGTCTTTGTAGAAGCCCCCGGCCGCGGCGGCGTAGTCGCCGCACGGCGCCGCTCCGCCGCCCGCCCGGCCGTAGATGGCCGTCTGCTGGTAGTAGGAGGCCGGGTAGACCTTGTCCTGCACGGCGGCGGCGCCTCCATAGGCGGCCGCGCCGGAGAAGTGCCTCAACGGGTCGCTGTACCCCGACGCGTACAGGGGGATCTGGCCCAGGAGAGAGTCCTGTCCTCCCGGTAGCGACACGGGGAAAGTTGAGTTGACAAAATAGGAACTCATTGGGTGGACAACGGGGCGCACTCCGGAGGAAAATGATTTGTTGTCTTTTATAGTCCAAGTGCTTTTGCCATTACTTTATCGGAGATTTGGTTTTAGCTGAGAGAGGGGGGAGGGAGGGGGGGGCTGCGAGGTGCCACTGACTTCACGGGGGAAGTGTACCACCTGATCACCTCTGGCCAATCGCCGCCCGTCCGCGCCTGCGTGCACTGCGCCCGTGGGGGGGTCTCTTGTTGCGCGCACCGGGTCCCGGGTGTCTTTACATGGAGGCTGTCTTTACGCGCGGACGCCGCGACGCGCGGACACGCGCCCTCATTAAAACCGTTTAACCCCCCCACTCGTGACAAATCTTCCGGTGATCATCTTTAAAAAGAACGCGTCAATCGTCTCGAAGAGCGCAACACATTTGATCAGTGACGCCATTAGTGACATAATTGTTCTTTTTAATCGCCTTTTTTTTCATCTTTTTTCATCAACAATAAATAAAAATGCGTTTCAGCCGCCCCACGTGACCTCACAAACAACAACAATAAATAAAAATAGCTGTGTAAAATGTGGTTTAACGTCACGTTGTATTTATTCAACACTATTAATAAACCGTTTCTGCACATAAAAAATGATTAAATTAAAAAGCATTAATCAAATTACTCGTATTTATTGATCTATTGCATAATTTCATTATGTGTACTAACACGCGCGAGTTATTGCTGTGATACGAAAAGGGGTTGGATCGAATAAGATCTGCTTCTTCCTACTCCTTTTCGGACGAGAAACTGATGAATTGCAGGAGAAATAATACAGTAAATAAATACAAATAAAAAATGAATTCAAAAAAATCCATTAAATTACATAATAATTAATAATGATGATGATGATAATAAAAAAAAAATAATGATCATAATAATAAAAAAATTAAAAAAAATGGAATAAAGCAATAAAAGTCACACAAAATATATTTAACAAACCAATTCCACTTTTTAAAATCCAAATTCCACTCAACAAAACATGTTACGTGCAGGCCGCTTGCAGCCAAGATGGCGACCGTGGCTGCAAAAAAACAACAAAAAAAACCACAACCGTTTCAAAGTCACGCCACTTGTTTTTTTCTGTGTGGATTTTACACACATTTCCCCTTACAAGTGATTGTATTGTACAAGCCTTTGAAAAAAAAAAAAAAAGATCACGCAGAAGAACGTCCCCCACGCAGGTCTCACCTGCAGGCCTCTCGTGCATGCAGCAAAAACCCACGCTTTTAAGTGCACACAAAACCTTTTGGACACGCACGTGCACGGCCTTACCTGAGTGGATCGCCCCGTCACGTGTGTTGTGTTGCATCTTCGTGTCCCCATCGGATGAAAAAGGATCCAGTGGAGGTAAAATGTAAATATCCCACCTCGCCATTTTAAAGCTCCGTCTTTGCGCGCGCAGACGGCCTCCATCTTTCCGAGCGCGCATGTGTGCGAATTGTGCGCGTTTTTCTCCCCTTCTTCGCACATTTTTTTTTGGGGGGGGGGGTCACGATGGTGCCGAGAAAAGGCTGGCCCGGCGTGGTCCACGGGCACGCAGCAGCTGCAGTACGAGCTGCTGGGGGACACGAAGTTGTGGCGCGGCCACATGATCCCGGCGACCAATCCCCGCGCCGCCTGAGTCGTAAAGTTCCACAGCAAAGTTGTAAATTTTCATAAAGTGCACCTTTCGCCTTTTTTTTTTTTTTCTTTTTTTTTTTTTTTGCGCCTCAGACGCTGCAGCTCGTCGCCAGAAATCTTGCATTTCTTCCAGAAGATCCGCAGCAAAACGTAAGGCCAAGAATGTTTTTTTTTCTTGTTTCTATTTACTTCCGTCAACGTTACGGTTTAAATATAATAAAATGTGAAAATATATTTAATTGCTTCTTAATAATAATAATAATGTCTTATTTGCTGCTCATAAATGTCATTTTTCTCCTCCGCTGCTGTGCATCAAAAATCACATCAAATCAACTCAACTCGTAATTTATTTCGTTATTATTTTTTTGTTTTTGTTTGCTTTGGTTGGAAGCAAATGTGTTTGGCAGTCGTGTCCTGCTTGAAAGAGGATTTCCGGAATTTACAGACGCAATAAAACCATAAATAAAAAGGAGACAGGCAACACATTCCAATTTGTGGGCCTTTTATTTTGCTCACAAAAAAAAAAAAAAAAAAAACACTCTGAAAATGCCGGAAAAAATAATAATGGAACATGTCAACTGGATAAAATCCATAATAATAGTTTTTATGCTATTTTGATGTAATTTAGTAAAATAATATTTTCTGTTTTTGTAGAAAATCTATTTTCCTGTTGTTGTTTTTTCTTTTTTAATTGCTTTGTTCGTTAAAGTTGAATCAAAACACATTTGCACAGAAAAAATGCTTTATTGAAATATATTTCGTTTCAAAGTAATTACGATTTTAATTAGTGGTGATTTCGTTTCGTCATCCAATTCAAATTTTCATTATTTTAATATTTTACAATACAGTCAATTTGTTAGTCCCTAAAGTGCTACCTGTAATGTTCTTTTTTTTTTTCTTGTTTTCTTTTTTAGGACAATTTGGCTTCTTTTGGTGGTGAGAGGCAAAGCAGCTGACAAACGTTGTAAAGTTTTATGGCCTCTGCAGCACAAAAAGAGAAAATGCTTCCAACATTTTCGTTTTGTAAAAAAAAAAGAAAGAAAAGAAAATAGTAATTGTTTCAAATATAAAGTCATGTTTTTGAATTAAAAAAAACTAATCTAATGAAATTGTAACATTTCTTGAATGGAAAATGTTTTCATCATTTTGTGGGATTCCATCAAGAACTTCATTTAGTTAAATGGACAAGCGGTGGAAAATGGATGTGAAAACCCAAACAAATAAAAGATATGCAATTTGAATTTATTTTATAGGCCTGTTTGTGTTCAAGTTGGCACATTTGAGAGCAAAACAAAGTGATGTTAAATCTTGGACTGTTTCATTCGGGACATCCTGCAGTGCTGCAGGATCTGCTTTGTGGTCTCGCCGTCCTTCGCCGTGCGGGACAGGCCGGGCCTCCTGAGCACAGGGAGGGGGCGAGTGGCGCTGACCGAGAGGCCGTGCAGGTCTGAGGGGCTGTGATGGGTGTCATGGCGTCCTCTGGGGACCACATCGCGCGGGCGTCGGTCGGAGCTCCCAGCGGCCTCGCGGCGAGGCGCCGAGGGCACGCCTCGGACTAAAACAAGATCAGACTCTGCTTCGACGCGTCCCGGGTCAGAAATGGCGACGTCCTTCAAGTGCGCTGAAAGGCGGGACTTCTCACCTCGTCTGAGGGCCTTCCGAACACTGAAGCGCCGCCTTTTGTCTCTTGGCCTGTGGCGGCTTTCTGCCTCGAGCGTGTTTACGTTCTTGAGCGAGCTCTGCAGTGAAAGAAACCTTTGTCAGTCCCTCCAGGATGTCGCTCGGGCCTTTTGGGCCATCTTTGGCCTAAAACGGCTGACTTGGCGGCAGCTTTTTTAGAAAGTTGTGGCAAAAGTTGCTATGTTGTGAGGTGGTGTAATTTTTTTTTTTTTTTAACATTGAGTCAATTAGTGATTTCATGAGGTTGTTATCAATGATTTAAGTGGAAACTTCACCTCAAAAAACAAATAGTTTTTACTCCTTTTCTAGCAAACAGACTTCATTCATTCATTATCACTAATAATTATAATTACTTTTAATTATAAAAAAAAAAGAAACACAGCAAAGTTGCAGACGTTCTCCGTGTATGTTTTACTCTTGAAAAGTCTTAAACGCTCATTTATGTTCCAACGCCTGAAGAACACGTGTGAACTGTTGAGAGTGATCAATGTCGCTCATTTTTGTTTGATAAACAAGAGATTATCATGTTGTTGATAAATTGTTACATGTTGATATATTGTTACATGTTGTTGATCAATTGTTACATGTTGATATGTTATTACATGTTGATGATATATTGTTACACGTTGATATATTGTTACATGTAGTTGATATATTGGTATATGTTGTTGATAAATGTTGATAAATTGTTACATGTTGTTGATAAATTGTTACATGTTGAAATATTGTTACATGTAGTTGTTACATTGTTATATGTTGATGATATATTGTTACATGTTGATATATTGTTACATGTTGTTGATCAATTGTTACATGTTGATATGTTATTACATGTTGATGATATATTGTTACACGTTGATATATTGTTACATGTAGTTGATATATTGGTATATGTTGTTGATAAATGTTGATAAATTGTTACATGTTGTTGATAAATTGTTACATGTTGAAATATTGTTACATGTAGTTGTTACATTGTTATATGTTGATGATATATTGTTACATGTTGATATATTGTTACATGCATGTTGATAAATTGTTACATGTTGATGATATATTGTTACATGTTGATATATTGTTACATGTAGTTGATATATTGTTACATGTTGTTACATGTTGATATATTGTTACATGTTGTTGATAAATTGCTACATGTTGATATATTATTACATGTTGATATATTGTTACATGTTGATATATTGTTACATGTTGTTGATAAATTGTTACATGTTGATATATTGTTACATGTTGTTGATAAATTGTTACATGTTGATATATTGTTACATGTTGTTGATAAATTGTTACATGTTGATATATTGTTACATGTTGTTGATAAATTGTTACATGTTGATATATTGTTACATGTTGATATATTGTTATATGTAGTTGATATATTGTTACATGTTGTTGATCAATTGTTACATGTTGATATATTGTTACATGTTGTTGATAAATTGTTACATGTTGATATATTGTTACATGTTGATATATTGTTATATGTAGTTGATATATTGTTACATGTTGTTGATCAATTGTTACATGTTGATATATTGTTACATGTTGTTGATATATTGTTACATGTTGTTGATAAATTGTTACATGTTGTTAATATATTGTTACATGTAGTAGATATATTGTTATATGTTGTTGATAAATTGTTACATGTTGATATATTATTACATGTTGATGATATATTGTTATATGTTGATATATTGTTACATGTAGTTGATATATTGTTACATGTTGTTGATAAATTGTTACATGTTGATATATTGTTACATGTTGATATATTGTTACATGTAGTTGATATATTGTTACATGTTGTTGATCAATTGTTACATGTTGATATATTGTTACATGTTGTTGATATATTGTTACATGTTGTTGATAAATTGTTACATGTTGTTAATATATTGTTACATGTAGTAGATATATTGTTATATGTTGTTGATAAATTGTTACATGTTGATATATTACTACATGTTGATGATATATTGTTACATGTTGCTATATTGTTACATGTAGTTGATATATTGTTACATGTTGATAAATTGTTACATGTTGTTGATAAATTGTTACATGTTGAAATATTGTTACATGTAGTTGATATATTGTTACATGTAGTTGATATATTGTTACATGCATGTTGATAAATTGTTACATGTTGATGTATTGTTACATGTTGATGATATATTGTTACATGTTGATATATTGTTACATGTTGACATATTGTTACATGTTGTTGATAAATTGTTATATGTTGTTGATAAATTGTTACATGTTGATATATTATTACATGTTGATGATATATTGTTACATGTTGATATATTGTTACATGTAGTTGAGATATTGTTACATGTTGTTGATAAATTGTTACATGTTGATATATTGTTACATGTAGTTGAGATATTGTTACATGTTGATATATTGTTACATGTAGTTGATATATTGGTATATGTTGTTGATAAATTGTTACATGTTGATAAATTGTTACATGTTGTTGATAAATTGTTACATGTTGAAATATTGTTACATGTAGTTGTTACATTGTTATATGTTGATGATATATTGTTACATGTTGATATATTGTTACATGCATGTTGATAAATTGTTACATGTTGATGATATATTGTTACATGTTGATATATTGTTACATGTAGTTGATATATTGTTACATGTTGTTACATGTTGATATATTATTACATGTTGATATATTGTTACATGTTGATATATTGTTACATGTTGTTGATAAATTGTTACATGTTGTTGATAAATTGTTACATGTTGATATATTGTTACATGTTGTTGATAAATTGTTACATGTTGATATATTGTTACATGTTGTTGATAAATTGTTACATGTTGATATATTGTTACATGTTGATATATTGTTACATGTAGTTGATATATTGTTACATGTTGTTGATCAATTGTTACATGTTGATATATTGTTACATGTTGTTGATATATTGTTACATTTTGTTGATAAATTGTTACATGTTGTTAATATATTGTTACATGTAGTAGATATATTGTTATATGTTGTTGATAAATTGTTACATGTTGATATATTATTACATGTTGATGATATATTGTTATATGTTGATATATTGTTACATGTAGTTGATATATTGTTACATGTTGTTGATAAATTGTTACATGTTGATATATTGTTACATGTTGATATATTGTTACATGTAGTTGATATATTGTTACATGTTGTTGATCAATTGTTACATGTTGATATATTGTTACATGTTGTTGATATATTGTTACATGTTGTTGATAAATTGTTACATGTTGTTAATATATTGTTACATGTTGATATATTACATGTTGTTGATAAATTGTTACATGTTGATATATTATTACATGTTGATGATATATTGTTACATGTTGCTATATTGTTACATGTAGTTGATATATTGTTACATGTTGATAAATTGTTACATGTTGTTGATAAATTGTTACATGTTGAAATATTGTTACATGTAGTTGATATATTGTTACATGTAGTTGATATATTGTTACATGCATGTTGATAAATTGTTACATGTTGATGTATTGTTACATGTTGATGATATATTGTTACATGTTGATATATTGTTACATGTTGACATATTGTTACATGTTGTTGATAAATTGTTATATGTTGTTGATAAATTGTTACATGTTGATATATTATTACATGTTGATGATATATTGTTACATGTTGATATATTGTTACATGTAGTTGAGATATTGTTACATGTTGTTGATAAATTGTTACATGTTGATATATTGTTACATGTAGTTGAGATATTGTTACATGTTGTTGATAAATTGTTACATGTTGATATATTGTTACATGTAGTTGATATATTGGTATATGTTGTTGATAAATTGTTACATGTTGAAAAAATTGTTACATGTTGTTGATAAATTGTTACATGTTGAAATATTGTTACATGTAGTTGTTACATTGTTATATGTTGATGATATATTGTTACATGTTGATATATTGTTACATGCATGTTGATAAATTGTTACATGTTGATGATATATTGTTACATGTTGATATATTGTTACATGTAGTTGATATATTGTTACATGTTGTTACATGTTGATATATTGTTACATGTTGTTGATAAATTGCTACATGTTGATATATTATTACATGTTGATATATTGTTACATGTTGATATATTGTTACATGTTGTTGATAAATTGTTACATGTTGATATATTGTTACATGTTGTTGATAAATTGTTACATGTTGATATATTGTTACATGTTGTTGATAAATTGTTACATGTTGATATATTGTTACATGTTGTTGATAAATTGTTACATGTTGATATATTGTTACATGTTGTTGATAAATTGTTACATGTTGATATATTGTTACATGTTGTTGATAAATTGTTACATGTTGATATATTGTTACATGTTGTTGATAAATTGTTACATGTTGATATATTGTTACATGTTGATATATTGTTACATGTAGTTGATATATTGTTACATGTTGTTGATCAATTGTTACATGTTGATATAGTTACATGTTGTTGATATATTGTTACATGTTGTTGATAAATTGTTACATGTTGTTAATATATTGTTACATGTAGTAGATATATTGTTATATGTTGTTGATAAATTGTTACATGTTGATATATTATTACATGTTGATGATATATTGTTATATGTTGATATATTGTTACATGTAGTTGATATATTGTTACATGTTGTTGATAAATTGTTACATGTTGATATATTGTTACATGTTGATATATTGTCACATGTAGTTGATATATTGTTACATGTTGTTGATCAATTGTTACATGTTGATATATTGTTACATGTTGTTGATATATTGTTACATGTTGTTGATAAATTGTTACATGTTGTTAATATATTGTTACATGAAGTAGATATATTGTTATATGTTGTTGATAAATTGTTACATGTTGATATATTATTACATGTTGATGATATATTGTTATATGTTGATATATTGTTACATGTAGTTGATATATTGTTACATGTTGTTGATAAATTGTTACATGTTGATATATTGTTACATGTTGTTGATCAATTGTTACATGTTGATATGTTATTACATGTTGATGATATATTGTTACACGTTGATATATTGTTACATGTAGTTGATATATTGGTATATGTTGTTGATAAATTGTTACATGTTGATAAATTGTTACATGTTGATAAATTGTTACATGTTGAAATATTGTTACATGTAGTTGTTACATTGTTATATGTTGATGATATATTGTTACATGTTGATATATTGTTACATGCATGTTGATAAATTGTTACATGTTGATGATATATTGTTACATGTTGATATATTGTTACATGTAGTTGATATATTGTTACATGTTGTTACATGTTGATATATTGTTACATGTTGTTGATAAATTGCTACATGTTGATATATTATTACATGTTGATATATTGTTACATGTTGATATATTGTTACATGTTGTTGACAAATTGTTACATGTTGATATATTGTTACATGTTGTTGATAAATTGTTACATGTTGATATATTGTTACATGTTGATATATTGTTACATGTAGTTGATATATTGTTACATGTTGATATATTGTTACATGTAGTTGATATATTGTTACATGTTGTTGATCAATTGTTACATGTTGATATATTGTTACATGTTGTTGATATATTGTTACATGTTGTTGATAAATTGTTACATGTTGTTAATATATTGTTACATGTAGTAGATATATTGTTATATGTTGTTGATAAATTGTTACATGTTGATATATTATTACATGTTGATGATATATTGTTATATGTTGATATATTGTTACATGTTGTTGATAAATTGTTACATGTTGATATATTGTTACATGTTGATATATTGTTACATGTAGTTGATATATTGTTACATGTTGTTGATCAATTGTTACATGTTGATATATTGTTACATGTTGTTGATGTATTGTTACATGTTGTTGATAAATTGTTACATGTTGTTAATATATTGTTACATGTAGTAGATATATTGTTATATGTTGTTGATAAATTGTTACATGTTGATATATTATTACATGTTGATGATATATTGTTACATGTTGCTATATTGTTACATGTAGTTGATATATTGTTACATGTTGATAAATTGTTACATGTTGTTGATAAATTGTTACATGTTGAAATATTGTTACATGTAGTTGATATATTGTTACATGTAGTTGATATATTGTTACATGCATGTTGATAAATTGTTACATGTTGATGTATTGTTACATGTTGATGATATATTGTTACATGTTGATATATTGTTACATGTTGACATATTGTTACATGTTGTTGATAAATTGTTACATGTTGATGTATTGTTACATGTAGTTGATATATTGTTACATGTAGTTGATATATTGTTACATGCATGTTGATAAATTGTTACATGTTGATGTATTGTTACATGTTGATGATATATTGTTACATGTTGATATATTGTTACATGTTGACATATTGTTACATGTTGTTGATAAATTGTTATATGTTGTTGATAAATTGTTACATGTTGATATATTATTACATGTTGATGATATATTGTTACATGTTGATATATTGTTACATGTAGTTGAGATATTGTTACATGTTGTTGATAAATTGTTACATGTTGATATATTGTTACATGTAGTTGAGATATTGTTACATGTTGTTGATAAATTGTTACATGTTGATATATTGTTACATGTAGTTGATATATTGGTATATGTTGTTGATAAATTGTTACATGTTGAAAAAATTGTTACATGTTGTTGATAAATTGTTACATGTTGAAATATTGTTACATGTAGTTGTTACATTGTTATATGTTGATGATATATTGTTACATGTTGATATATTGTTACATGCATGTTGATAAATTGTTACATGTTGATGATATATTGTTACATGTTGATATATTGTTACATGTAGTTGATATATTGTTACATGTTGTTACATGTTGATATATTGTTACATGTTGTTGATAAATTGCTACATGTTGATATATTATTACATGTTGATATATTGTTACATGTTGATATATTGTTACATGTTGTTGATAAATTGTTACATGTTGATATATTGTTACATGTTGTTGATAAATTGTTACATGTTGATATATTGTTACATGTTGTTGATAAATTGTTACATGTTGATATATTGTTACATGTTGTTGATAAATTGTTACATGTTGATATATTGTTACATGTTGTTGATAAATTGTTACATGTTGATATATTGTTACATGTTGTTGATAAATTGTTACATGTTGATATATTGTTACATGTTGTTGATAAATTGTTACATGTTGATATATTGTTACATGTTGATATATTGTTACATGTAGTTGATATATTGTTACATGTTGTTGATCAATTGTTACATGTTGATATAGTTACATGTTGTTGATATATTGTTACATGTTGTTGATAAATTGTTACATGTTGTTAATATATTGTTACATGTAGTAGATATATTGTTATATGTTGTTGATAAATTGTTACATGTTGATATATTATTACATGTTGATGATATATTGTTATATGTTGATATATTGTTACATGTAGTTGATATATTGTTACATGTTGTTGATAAATTGTTACATGTTGATATATTGTTACATGTTGATATATTGTTACATGTAGTTGATATATTGTTACATGTTGTTGATCAATTGTTACATGTTGATATATTGTTACATGTTGTTGATATATTGTTACATGTTGTTGATAAATTGTTACATGTTGTTAATATATTGTTACATGAAGTAGATATATTGTTATATGTTGTTGATAAATTGTTACATGTTGATATATTATTACATGTTGATGATATATTGTTATATGTTGATATATTGTTACATGTAGTTGATATATTGTTACATGTTGTTGATAAATTGTTACATGTTGATATATTGTTACATGTTGTTGATCAATTGTTACATGTTGATATGTTATTACATGTTGATGATATATTGTTACACGTTGATATATTGTTACATGTAGTTGATATATTGGTATATGTTGTTGATAAATTGTTACATGTTGATAAATTGTTACATGTTGATAAATTGTTACATGTTGAAATATTGTTACATGTAGTTGTTACATTGTTATATGTTGATGATATATTGTTACATGTTGATATATTGTTACATGCATGTTGATAAATTGTTACATGTTGATGATATATTGTTACATGTTGATATATTGTTACATGTAGTTGATATATTGTTACATGTTGTTACATGTTGATATATTGTTACATGTTGTTGATAAATTGCTACATGTTGATATATTATTACATGTTGATATATTGTTACATGTTGATATATTGTTACATGTTGTTGACAAATTGTTACATGTTGATATATTGTTACATGTTGTTGATAAATTGTTACATGTTGATATATTGTTACATGTTGATATATTGTTACATGTAGTTGATATATTGTTACATGTTGATATATTGTTACATGTAGTTGATATATTGTTACATGTTGTTGATCAATTGTTACATGTTGATATATTGTTACATGTTGTTGATATATTGTTACATGTTGTTGATAAATTGTTACATGTTGTTAATATATTGTTACATGTAGTAGATATATTGTTATATGTTGTTGATAAATTGTTACATGTTGATATATTATTACATGTTGATGATATATTGTTATATGTTGATATATTGTTACATGTTGTTGATAAATTGTTACATGTTGATATATTGTTACATGTTGATATATTGTTACATGTAGTTGATATATTGTTACATGTTGTTGATCAATTGTTACATGTTGATATATTGTTACATGTTGTTGATGTATTGTTACATGTTGTTGATAAATTGTTACATGTTGTTAATATATTGTTACATGTAGTAGATATATTGTTATATGTTGTTGATAAATTGTTACATGTTGATATATTATTACATGTTGATGATATATTGTTACATGTTGCTATATTGTTACATGTAGTTGATATATTGTTACATGTTGATAAATTGTTACATGTTGTTGATAAATTGTTACATGTTGAAATATTGTTACATGTAGTTGATATATTGTTACATGTAGTTGATATATTGTTACATGCATGTTGATAAATTGTTACATGTTGATGTATTGTTACATGTTGATGATATATTGTTACATGTTGATATATTGTTACATGTTGACATATTGTTACATGTTGTTGATAAATTGTTACATGTTGATGTATTGTTACATGTTGATGATATATTGTTACATGTTGATATATTGTTACATGTTGACATATTGTTACATGTTGTTGATAAATTGTTATATGTTGTTGATAAATTGTTACATGTTGATATATTATTACATGTTGATGATATATTGTTACATGTTGATATATTGTTACATGTAGTTGAGATATTGTTACATGTAGTTGATAAATTGTTACATGTTGATATATTGTTACATGCTGATATATTGTTACATGTTGATGATATATTGTTACACGTAGTTGATATATTGTTACACATTGTTGAAATATTGTTACATATTGTTGATATATTGTTACATATAGTTGATATATTGTTACATTTTGTTGATATACTCTTACATGTAGTTAATATATTGTTATGTTAATATATTGTTACATGTTGTTGATACATTGTTACATGTTGTTGATACATTGTTACATGTTGTTGATATTATCACTAATAATTATAATTACTTTTAACTATTAAAAAAAACAAAAAACACAGCAAAGGCTTCCTTATTGTCGTCCACAAGTTGCAGACTTTCTCCGTGTATGTTTTACTCTTGAAAAGTCTTAAACTCTCATTTACGTTCCAACGCCCGAAGAACACGTGTGAACTGTTTAGAGCGATCAATGGCTTTAAGTTTTTTGTTTGATAAACGAGAGATTATTATCACACTTCAACAACTGCAACATGTAAATGCTGCATTGCAAATGAAATTATTGAAAGGGTGTGAACGATTTGATCCGATTCCGATTCCTGGTTGATGATTCGATTCAGAATCGATCCTCAATTCAACGTATTATTCGGTATAATAATTATAATGAAACTTTTTCAAAAGGTGTTCAGGTTACAGATGGCTATGCCATCTGGTTGCATTGAGATGACCTAAGAATGTGTTTTTAAAAATGGATTTTTACAAAAATAAAAATGTTGATTTTTCAAACCGATTTTTGAAAATGATGAATTGATGTAGACTCCAGATGTGACTCGATTTTTTGGGGGCACTAGAAAACAAGTTTTTAATTGTCTTAACCTGGATCAATAATTGTTGAAGAAATATAAATACATGTCAACCAGGATGTCAATGTTTATATACTACCGTATTTTTCGGACTATAAGTCGCAGTTTTTTTCTTAGTTTGGTGCGACTTATACTCGGGAGCGACTTATGTGTGAAATTATTAACACATTACCGTAAAATATCAAATAATATTACTTAGCTTATTCACGTAAGAGACTAGACGTATAAGATTTCATGGGATTTAGCGATTAGGAGTGACAGATTGTTTGGTAAACGTATAGCATGTTCTATATGTTATAGTTATTTGAATGACTCTTACCATAATACAGGTGAAAGCCAGTAAATTAGAATATTTTGAAAAACTTGATTTATTTCAGTAATTGCATTCAAAAGGTGTAACTTGTACATTATATTTATTCATTGCACACAGACTGATGCATTCAAATGTTTATTTCATTTAATTTTGATGATTTGAAGTGGCAACAAATGAAAATCCAAAATTCCGTGTGTCACAAAATTAGAATATTACTTAAGGCTAATACAAAAAAGGGATTTTTAGAAATGTTGGCCAACTGATAAGTATGAAAATGAAAAATATGAGCATGTACAATACTCAATACTTGGTTGGAGCTCCTTTTGCCTCAATTACTGCGTTAATGCGGCGTGGCATGGAGTCGATGAGTTTCTGGCACTGCTCAGGTGTTATGAGAGCCCAGGTTGCTCTGATAGTGGCCTTCAACTCTTCTGCGTTTTTGGGTCTGGCATTCTGCATCTTCCTTTTCACAATACCCCACAGATTTTCTATGGGGCTAAGGTCAGGGGAGTTGGCGGGCCAATTTAGAACAGAAATACCATGGTCCGTAAACCAGGCACGGGTAGATTTTGCGCTGTGTGCAGGCGCCAAGTCCTGTTGGAACTTGAAATCTCCATCTCCATAGAGCAGGTCAGCAGCAGGAAGCATGAAGTGCTCTAAAACTTGCTGGTAGACGGCTGCGTTGACCCTGGATCTCAGGAAACAGAGTGGACCGACACCAGCAGATGACATGGCACCCCAAACCATCACCCAACCATGCAAAATTTGCATTTCCTTTGGAAATCGAGGTCCCAGAGTCTGGAGGAAGACAGGAGAGGCACAGGATCCACGTTGCCTGAAGTCTAGTGTAAAGTTTCCACCATCAGTGATGGTTTGGGGTGCCATGTCATCTGCTGGTGTCGGTCCACTCTGTTTCCTGAGATCCAGGGTCAACGCAGCCGTCTACCAGCAAGTTTTAGAGCACTTCATGCTTCCTGCTGCTGACCTGCTCTATGGAGATGGAGATTTCAAGTTCCAACAGGACTTGGCGCCTGCACACAGCGCAAAATCTACCCGTGCCTGGTTTACGGACCATGGTATTTCTGTTCTAAATTGGCCCGCCAACTCCCCTGACCTTAGCCCCATAGAACATCTGTGGGGTATTGTGAAAAGGAAGATGCAGAATGCCAGACCCAAAAACGCAGAAGAGTTGAAGGCCACTATCAGAGCAACCTGGGCTCTCATAACACCTGAGCAGTGCCAGAAACTCATCGACTCCATGCCACGCCACATTAACGCAGTAATTGAGGCAAAAGGAGCTCCAACCAAGTATTGAGTATTGTACATGCTCATATTTTTCATTTTCATACTTTTCAGTTGGCCAACATTTCTAAAAATCCCTTTTTTGTATTAGCCTTAAGTAATATTCTAATTTTGTGACACACGGAATTTTGGATTTTCATTTGTTGCCACTTCAAATCATCAAAATTAAATGAAATAAACATTTGAATGCATCAGTCTGTGTGCAATGAATAAATATAATGTACAAGTTACACCTTTTGAATGCAATTACTGAAATAAATCAAGTTTTTCAAAATATTCTAATTTACTGGCTTTTACCTGTATGTTACGTTAACATACCAGGCACGTTCTCAGTTGGTTATTTATGCCTCATATAACGTACACTTATTCAGCCTGTTGTTCACTATTCTTTACTTTAAGTTGCCTTTCAAATGTCTATTCTTGGTGTTGGGTTTTATCAAATAAATTTCCCCCAAAAATGCGACTTATATATGTTTTTTTCCTTCTTTATTATGAAAATTTCGGCCGGTGCGACTTATACTCCGGAGCGACTTATACTCCGAAAAATACGGTGCATTACCCAGAAGGCTTTGCACTGCAGACATGAACAGGAAGTAGGTCTGAGCTAAAACAATTGTGTGGTTTGATCAATAAAAAGTTGATACATTGTTACATGTAGTTGATATATTGTTACATGTTGATATCTTGTTACATGTTGTTAATATATTGTTACATGTTGTTGATATTTTGTTATGTGTAGTTGATATATTGTTACATGTAGTTGATATATTTTTACATTTAATTGATATATTGTTACGTGTTGTTGATATATTGTTACATGTAGTTGATATATTTTTACATTTACTTGATATATTGTTACATGTTGATGATATATTGTTGCATGTAGTTGATACATTGTTACATGTTGTTGATACATTGTTACATGTAGTTGATATATTGTTACATGTAGTTAATCCATTGTTACATGTTGATGATATATTGTTGCATGTGGTTGATACATCATTACATATTGTTGATACATTGTTACATGTTGTTGATACAAATCCGTCCCACCAAAATGAGCTTTTTAACCTGTAGTCCGTTTTGAAAAAGTTCAATTATAATTATTAAATGTGTCAAAAAGATAGATTTTCAGATTAATCGCAATTCTTTTTTGTAACAATTCTTAATTGATAAAAAAACAACAACAAAAACACGATTTGATATGATGATATAGCTCGGTTGCAGGTTCGATCCCCGCTTCCGCCATCCGAGTCACTGCCGTTGTGTCCTTGGGCAAGACACTTTACCCACCTGCTCCCAGTGCCACCCACACTGGTTTAAATGTAACTTAGATATTGGGTTTCACTATGTAAAGCACTTGAGAAAAAGCGCTATATAAATGTAATTCACTTCACTTCACAATTACATTTTTTTCCAACCTGCCCTGTACAGCCATTTAGGGAAATCATATTGTTGATCACAGAATCATAGTATTGATGATCAAATCTGCTGCACAGATTGACTTTAGAGAAAGTGAAGTGTTGGACACTTCTCTTGTTGCCTTATTTGTATTTGACTTAATTAAATATTTGGCTAGAATTTCATTCAACAAAACCAGTTTTCTTTTAAGTAATATATAAATGAATCAGAGCTGTTTATGTATTTTATGGAGGAATGTAATTTACTATAGAACTGGCACCCAATGCTATTAATTAAGTATTGATTTTGAATCGAGAATTGTTTTGAATCAAATTGTTTCGACTCGAATCGTGTGGTGATTCACAGCCCTAATAATTATTAAACCAAATAACACATTGTGAGAATCGGTTTGAATGGACGGTCGATTCTGAATCGAATAGTCACCCCGTAATCGGAATGGAACTTCTTGGTGCCCAAAGAATCCCAGCCCTAGTGCGAGGATGAAAGTGAAGTTTTCGGTGGTCACGTACCTTCTTAGAGGTGAAAGTGCAGGACGTGTTTTGAGCATAGGGCGTCAAAAAGTCCAACTGCAAGGGGTACAAAGTTCCTGTTTTGTCTTTTGTCCACAAGTACACGTGCCCGCCACAGTGTGTGAGTTGACGTGCACGCTCACCTTCAAAAGTTGCCTCGGCCGCTGCTTATGGGGGACGGCGTCCTGCAAGACCGCCCCGGCCTGGTTACGGCCCTGCAACAGCTGGCGGATCTGCCGGACCACCCCCAAGCCCAGCAGCAGCTTCTTCCTCTGGAGCAGCACCTCCAGCCGCTCTTCCTCCTCCTCGTCCTCCTTCTTCAGCGGGACCGGAGCAGCAGGCTGAGGAGCAGCGGCGAGGAAACGTGATTAGTTTTCGTTGCATGCTTAAGTGGCGGGCCTCATCTGGCTCGTTTGAATACCGCCAGTGGGTCAAAGAGGAGGAGCACAATTCATCCTGGCACAAAGGGCTCCAGGGCGCCCTCTTGTGGCGGGCCCAGCTGCAGCCTGAGGCCTCACCGGCTGCGGGGCCGCCTCCGGGCGGCCTGTGCGCGGTCTGTGTCGTGTGGGCCCAGGTCTGGCCCGCTCCCCCGCCGTCTCCCCCAGACAGTCCCGCTGCTTGTCCCGCTGCTGCTGCAGTTGCTGCCTGCAAAAACAGAGGGCTGATTGTCACGCTTGTCACACTTCTCGCCACCAGAGGGTGCTGGTGGCGTGAAAATCCAACAAAATAAGAGAATTGTTCATATTTTTTAGGTGAAATTGCATCCCCCGAAAGGGACAAGCGGTAGAAAATGAATGGATGGAAATATTGATGTCTTAAGGATTCGTTGCTCACGTAATAAAACTATTAAAAGTGCAAAGTGAAAGCTTTGTTCTTCCGAGCAAGTCGCTAATGACCTCTGACCTCCTTTTTAATGCCCAAGCAGAGAAGTACACACACAAGTACAGTAAATACAGTAATTCAATACTTATCGGAGTGCAGAACATGGTAAAATGGACATGTTAAGAATTATGATAAGAATTAGGTTTGGGGAGTGCTGCCATAGGGTGAGTGTAAAATACTATATTTTATATCATTTACATTATTATTGTTGGAAATTGAATGTGAAATGTGAAACAGCAGGGCCTATCAGAAGGCTTCAGAGTATGTGTGTGTGTGTGTGTGTGTGTGTGTGTGTGTGTGTGTGTGTGTGTGTGTGTGTGTGTGTGTGTGTGTGTGTGTGTGTGTGTGTGTGTGTGTGTGTGTGTGTGTGTGTGTGTGTGTGTAAACTCCATCCATCCATCCATTTTCTACCGCTTGTCCCGTTCCGGGTCGCGGGGGTGCTGGACCCTATCTCAGCTGCACTCGGGCGGTAGGCGGCGTACACCCTAGACAAGTCGTCACCTCATCGCAAGCCTTATTATTATTATTATTAGTTATATTATTGTTAGATTTTTATATTCTTTGTCAATTTAATCAGTTTTACTTTTATTTTTCTTGCATTGATTTAATTGCCCTCCTTTTTCATTTGTTTAAAAAAATATATATATATACCACACACACACACACACACACACAGACACATATATATATATATATATATATATATATATATATATATATATATATATATACACACATATATAAAGTTAAAGTTAAAGTACATACATACATATGCATATATACATGTGAGTGTGGGGTATATACAGTTTTACAAACAAATGAAAAAGGGGGGCAACTAATACATATATGTGTGTACATTCATAAACATGATAAGTGTAAAATACTATAAATTATTTTATATTATTTACATTACTAATATCAGAAATGGAATGTAAAACTCAGTGTGTGTGTGTGCGTGCATGTGTGTGTTTGTGTGTTGAGCTCCTTATTATTAATATTATTTTATTTGTATACTTTTTCTTGATTTAATCAATTTTAGTTGTATTTTTCCTGTATTGTTTTAGTTGTCCTTCTTTTTCATTTATTTTAAATACCATATATATAAATATATATACATATATATTAAAAAAAAAAAATTTAAAATTAAAAAAAAAAATATATATATATATATATATATATATATATATATATCAAAATAAGGTATATTAATATATATATATACATATATTAATGTGTGTGTATATATATATATATATATATATATATATATCAAAATAAGGTATATTAATATATATATACATATATTAATGTGTGTGTATATATATATATATATATATACATACACAGTATATATATATATATATATATATATATATATATACAGTATACATATATATATGTATATATATATACAGTATATATATATATATATATATATATACAGTATATATATATATATATAAATAAAGTATATTAATATATATATATATAAATAAAGTATATTAATATATATATATATATATATCTATATCTAAATAAGGTATATTAATATATATATATATATATATATATATATATATATATATATATACATATATATATATATGTAATTTCCTTGTGTGCTTAGTTTTACAGTAACTTCATTATGGAGACTATCATTAAACAACTTCAAGTTGGAGTTGTTTCAGTTTTTCTAGTTTAAAGGAGTGTTTACTGATCTGCCAAACTAACAGAAACAACAGAAGAATATAACAAACAATATAATGTAACCAGAAAAAGATATGTCGATACTAATAACTAATAACACATAGGGGTGTGAATCTTTGGGCGCCTAACAATTCGATCCGATTACGATTCCTGGGGTGACGATTCGATTCAGAGTCAATTCTCAGTTCAAAACCGATTCTTGCAATGTGATATTTGGTATAATCATTATAATGAAACTTTTTCAAAAGACAGGTTATAGGTTAGAAAAGCTCCTTCTAAAAAGACCTTTTTAAAAATGTATTACTACAAAAATGTATGAAATACATTTTTGAAATTTATTTTTTTCAAACAATTTTGAAAATTATGAATCGATTTAGAGTCAGGATGTACATATAATTATAACATGAGTATAATTCATAGGGGATTAAATTGTTTTTTCTTCCTTAGGCTTTGCAGCATTTGAATGAGACGCCGACCTTTACCTGGAAGTAGTTCTGCCTAGCAACAGCCCAGCATGGTTACCGTATGGCTACATCTCCAAACGCACCTGGCACGCTCCTGACGGGCTCTGGAAACTTCCGTGGTCTGGACCAGCGCGTTGCATTGGTCGAAGAACTTCTCGTACTTGTCTCCCCCGCCCGCCTCCCGGGGAAAGATCCTCCTGAAGCCGCCTAGGTGCTTGCTCTCGTACGTCGCCGTCTGCCGGGCGCAGGCCGCCTGGCACCGCCGCAGATCCTCGGACCTCAAAAGGTCAAAGACAAGGAAGTTGAGATCGACTGATATGTTTTTTTTTTCAGGGCCGATACCGATTGTTAGCAGTCGAAGATGCCGATAAGTGATATTTCGAGTTATTTAAGTTATTCAAACATTAATATGATATGTCAGTAAACATCGGGACAAGGCTTTAAGTGGTTTTCTGAACATTATTTTTTAGGAAAGGTGGGACCAGTAGTGACATAATGTTTGATGTTGTGTTTAGCAGCAAAAAACATCAAACTGTATTACGTGTTTCTAATAGGAGCATCAACATTTTATTTCAAAATATGGAAAATCGCCTGGGAAAATTGGTCACTATATGACATATCGCTACATCACAATAACTCATCTACTCCATTTTATAACATTTTAAGGATTTAATACATTGTAAGGTTTCTGAAATATTAAATACTTATATAATCATCTCATATTTGTCAAGATATTTACACAAAGTTTGCATTTTTGTCATAAATATATTTTCTGTCGTCTTCATGTCCGTCTATCTCTGTCACATTATTTGATGGATCATGAAACTCGTGGCGCTCCTTTAACAAGCCCGCGCTCCGAGTGTTGCGGACGGACGCTTTTCGAGTGACTCCGTCGCGGCAGTAGCCCAAACAAACAAAACGGGACCGGGTATATACTGTATATGTATAATAATTCACTTCACTTCACTTATATGCCAGGAAAGAAGGACAAAAGCTGGATTTCCTGGCAAAATAGAACGTTTTGACAGGTAAGCAGAGGACACGTACTGTGGGCGAGCAGCACTGCAGGAGGGAGAGAAAGGGGGCGTGGCCTGGAGAAGAACTCAAAGAAATGCCCAGTCAGTAGAGATGCGCGGTTTGCGGACACAACCGCGGAGTCCGCGGATTATCCGCGGATCGGGCGGATGAAATTTAAAAAAATAAGATTTTATCCGCTCGCGGGTCGGGTCGGGCGGATTAATTAGATTTTTTTTTTTTTTTTTTTGCGGGTGGCAGTTAAACCAATTGGGAAATATATATACATAGTTAAATGTTGTTACCCACATACGAAAAACGAGCAGGCACCTGCTGCATATGCCACAACAGAAGAAAAAAAAAGAAAAGAGATGGACACTTTTACGGAGCGGAGAAGGGACGCCTCGCCGGGGTCCGGGACCGAGGCCCCTTCCCCCGAGAGGGCCCCACCGGGAGCCGTAGCTGAGGCGATCCGCAAGAAGGGCCCGACGCACGTCCAGGATCACCACCGCGCCCACCGCACCGACACCCCGCCTCGTCCGCTTTCGCCGCGGCCGGAGTCACGCGCAGCAGGTAAGCAGCTTACCTGCCCGCCACCCCCGTGGCCGGGGGCTCGTAACAGGGGTCACTCCGCGCGCTCCGCCCGCGCAGCTTACCTGCTTGCCACCCCTGTTGCCGGGGGCGCGTAACAGGGGTGGCAGTGCGCTCACGAAAGGGGTGGGGCTCACCCTGGTTGATATAGAGAGCAGGACGGTGGCCATGGAAGTCGGAACCCGCTAAGGAGTGTGTAACAACCCACCTGCCGAATCAACTAGCCCTGAAAATGGATGGCGCTGGAGCGTGGGCCCATACCTGGCCGCCGCCGGCAGCGAGACGCGCTTGGAGGTGCGCTCAGCGCGGCTCCCATATGATTGCGCACTGGTCTGCGTCTGGGTCGTGACAGCGTGGCACGCGCAAGTCTGTGCTGCGTTGGATCAGTCTCCTTTCTTTAACAGGCAAAAGCTTTATAACCTCACCATACCTGCCAACTTTTAAATCAGAAAAACCTAGTAGCCAGGGTCCAAGGGCCGCAGGCCCCGGTAGGTCCAGGACAAAGTCCTGGTGGAGGGTTCAGGGCTTCGCCCCCCGACGCAAAATGATTATTAGCATTCAGACAGGTTAAAATGTTGCTAAAACCATCACTTTTCTATCAGTCACAGTGACTTTTCAAAACAAAAATATTACAGCAAAAATCATATGGGTTGATTGACATGTTTATTCTGTAAGCTAACTGCAATAGTTTGAAATTATTTTGACAGTTAATGCCAGTTATCCTGTCAACCTTTCACAAGACTTCAATTTGTTAATTGAAAGTATAAATAGTATAAACACTTTTAACAGTATGTCGTGCTGTGAAATACAGCTGACAGGATGGCGCACCAAACACGAAGCAAGGCCATGGTGCAGGAGAACAAAGGACTTCTTTCATTTAAGGTTTGTGATAAACCATCAAACTCATTCGTTAAAAGGACTCTATAGTAATATAAAGCGAATTTTTCTGGACATTATCATGCAAGAAAAGTTTATTTTTGGGATCGCGATCACCGCGTAATGATTTTTAAAGGTTGCATTACATTATTAACTGTCCCATGTGATCAGCCAGTGCGATTGGAAGTCCATGCTCAATTATTGCCTCCGTAAATAAAACTTCGGCATTTATCACATCCAAAGAATCTGTTTGGGCGACGAAAAACGTTGAAAGTTTTCCACTTGTATCGCTAGCAACGGCATTAGACTTGTGTTTTTTTGTCCCAACGTGGTCTTTTACATCGCTAATTCCTCCGTGTCCGATCGAAAAATCTTGTCTGCACAAGGTGCAATTCGCGTAGTTTTCACCCTTTTTTTTTTTTTTTTAAATGTTAGACATATAACAACGGGCGGATGGCGGGCGGATGCAGTTCTGATCAAACGTTACATCGGGTGGATGGCGGATGGTTGACGACTTTCTGCCGCGGTTGCGGATGAAATAAATTGCCTATCCGCGCATCTCTACCAGTCAGATATCAAAACATATTTGGGGAGAATTTTTGACAATGAGAGTAATATTTTTCTTACATTAATTAAAAAAAACGTGTTCCAGTAAAAAAGGGAACTTTTCTCATGCAATAAAAAAGGCTGGTAATTGAGCAGTGCTTATTATTTATCTACTTGACTAATAATTATTGTTTAAATACTAGATATTGGTATCATAAGTGTAGTTCATTTGTAAAAAAAAAAAAAAGAAAAAAAAAAAAGAAGTCCGATAACGATATAGGTCATATAATATGGGTGTGTCTTTAGAAGGAAGGACCCCTGTTGTGGGCGGGGAGAACACCTGAGAGTTCCTACCTGGCCGCTCTGGATGGGTTGTCCTGCAGACGCTCCTTGGCCCGCCTGCGCTCCTCCTTGGAGATTCTGCTTCTGTTGCAGGCGTCCAAGTTGATGAGGAGAAGCGTGTCGTAAAGCAGCGCGTCTTTCACCTCGCAGTCCAGGGGCGAGTCGGTGGTGAAACTCGGGGAGTGGTTGACCTGCGGACACAAATTAGCTGACTGTTGATGATCAGGGGTGTCCAGAGTGTTTCCACCCAGGGAAGCATCCTGAAAAGTCACCTTGGTATTTCTCATTTTGTATTAAAACAACTCAGATATGCTAAGAAGTTATAAAAAAAAAAATCATCCAGAGAATCAGCGCACACGACCAAAAACATCTGATGTATAAAGTATGAATCTTTATGTTACTAGCACGAACACTACAACTTTTGCTACGCCGTACAAAATTTAGATTTTACAGGAGAAAACACAGTCATCAGCACTTTACTGTAAAAATAAGAGTGGAACCATTTTTTTTACATTTACAGTAATGCACTGTGAATAAACAATGACTGTAGAATTTACGGTAAAAAACTGGCAGCTCAGTCACCAAAATTCTACTGTACAATTTACAATAGTTTTTGCACAGAATAATTGTAACTATAGAAAAACAATACCACTGCTATTTTTGCAATACAATTCTAGTGACTGAGCTGCCAGGTTTTGTTTTTTTTACTGTGAAATCAAATCTAATAATTCCTTTATAGTGTAGACATTTTTTTATGTTGAAGCTAATAACACAAAGACTCATACTTCAAATATGAGATGTTTAAGGTCTTGGAAGTAGATGTTTTTTTTATTATAACTTCTCAACATATTAGAGTTTGTTTAAATACAACTTTTTTTTTTTAAATACTACTATTATGTTTCCAATAAAATCATACTAACAGAACTGCCAGATTTTTGTTACTGTAAAATAAAATTATTTTATATGTATTTTTAATTTACAGCGCATTATTGTAAATTGAAAAACAATAGCACTTCTATTTTTCCAATAAAATTCTACTGACTGAGCTGCCAGTTTTTTTTTACTGTAAAATCTAAAAAAAATTTAATAGTGTAGAAAATAAATATGAATGTTGATGCTAATAACACAAATATTCATACTTTGAATATCAGATGTTTAAGTTCTTGGACGCCAATTCTTTAGATTATGTTTTATAACTTTTTAGCATATTAAAGTTTAAAAAAAATAAAAATAAAGAAATTACAGGGCAATGTCACTGTTTTTTCCAATAAAATTCTAGTGACTGAGCTGCCAGTTTTTTTCCTGCAAAAAAACCCCAAACTGTAATTTTTTTCAATTTACACTGCATTATTGTAAATTGAAAAACAATACCACTGTTATTTTTGCAGTAAAATTCTAGTGACAGAGCTGCCAGTATTTTTTACTGTAAAATCTACTAATTTTTCCAACAGTGTATATATTTTTTTAATGTTGATACTAATAACACAAAGATTCATACTTTAAATATGAGATGTTGAAGGTCTTGGGCGCAATTATTTTTTTTTATACCTTCGTTGCATATTAGAGTTTTTTCAAATGCAACATTATATATATTTCTAATTTACAGAGCAATACAACTGTTATTTTTCCAATAAAATTCCAGTGACTGAACTGCCATTTTTATCCAAAGATTTTTTGTTTTTGTTTTTTGACAGTGCATTACTGTAAATTGAAAAACAGTACTACTTTTATTTTTATGGTAACTGAGCTGCCAGTTTTTTACCATAAAATCTACTGACTTTTTCTACAGTGTGCTTTCATGACCTCTCATTACTTATTATTGTTGTGTTTTTTTCGCCCCTGGCTTAGTAAAAAGTGCATCACACAGTAAAAAAAAACAAATTTTTATGGTAAAAACTGGCAGCTCTGTCATCAGAGGTTTAGTGTAAAAATAAAAGAGGTACAGACTTTTTTGAAAGTGTACTTACATGACACTTCATTGCTCTTTGTTTTCATGATTTTATAATTTTTACAATTCGGCCGCACTTTGGCTTAGCGGGAAGTGCATCACACTGTGAAAAAAACAAAAACTGTAGATTTTACAGTAAAAATGGCAGCTCATTTGCCAGAGATGTAGCTGTATTTTAATTTACAGTAATACACTGTAAAAACAATCATAGACTTTACGGGGGGAAAAAAAACTGGCATCTTAAGTGCCAGAATTTTACCATTAAAAAAAGATAGGTCACTCGGGATGGGTACCGTTCACATTTGAACCCATACGGTACCAACTCAGGGTACCTGGGTATAGGGATGTCCCGATCCAGGTTTTTGCACTTCCGATCCGATACCGATATTGTGTTTGCACTTCCGATCCGATACCGATACTGACCGATACCGATACTGACCGATACTGGCCTATCCGAGCATGTATTAGAGTTTAAAGTTATTTAGCCTACTTAGTTGTCAGAATCATGTTGAAAAGGGTTTTAGTACTCTTGATAACAACTAGCCAGCTGAATAGGGGAGTTTGAATAATACACAATGGTTGGTAACAAGAAACTGACCTGTTTGTTCAAGGATAAACACAAAATAGACAAAATTATACATGACAAACAAAAATGGCATCATTGAACTAGGGCTGGGCGATATGGCCTTTTTTTAATATTGCGATATTTTAAGGCCATATTGCGATACGCGATATATATCTCGATATTTTGCCTTAGCCTTGAATGAACACTTGATGCATATAATCACAGCAGTGTGATGATTCTATGTGTTTTGATTGATTGATTGAGACTTTTATTAGTAGGTTGCACAGTGAAGTACATATTCCGTACAATTGACCACTAAATGGTAACACCTGAATAAGTTTTTCAACTTGTTTAAGTCGGGGTCCACTTAAATTGATTCATGATACAGATATATACTATCAGATATATACTATCATCATAATACAGTCATCACACAAGATAATCACATTGAATTATTTACATTATTTATAATCCAGGGTGTGTAGGGGGGCGCCGGATGTAAGTGTCAAAAAGACAGCCAAAAGAGTTTTATATGAGAATAAATCTAAAGTTAAAATATAGGGTAGAAATGCACCCATTTGCAGGAAATGTAGTCTTGATTTTCAAAATTTTCTTTCAAGGCTTGCATGTCTACATTAAAACATTCTTCTTCATACTGCATTAATATATGCTACTTTTAAACTTTCATGCAGAGAAGGAAATCACAACTAAAAAAATCACTAATTTTTTCATACGGTGTTGATCTGGAAATGTTTGCCTCGGCATTTTGATGGTGTGGGCGTGTGGCACCGAATGGAGATAAGCGTCTCGACAGACGTTACAATATTTGAACAATGATGACGAAAACTGTTTTCTCTGTCGTGTCCGTGTGTCGAAAATTGTTATGCGCTTATTTTTTTATTTGATTTTGTGCCATCCATCCATCCATCCATCTTCTTCCGCTTATCCGAGGTCGGGTCGCGGGGGCAGCAGCCTAAGCAGGGAAGCCCAGACTTCCCTCTCCCCAGCCACTTTGTCCAGCTCCTCCCGGGGGATCCCGAGGCGTTCCCAGGCCAGCCGGGAGACATAGTCTTCCCAACGTGTCCTGGGTCTTCCTCGTGGCCTCCTACCGGTCGGACATGCCCTAAACACCTCCTTAGGGAGGCGCTCGGGTGGCATCCTGACCAGATGCCCGAACCACCTCATCTGGCTCCTCTCGATGCGGAGGAGCAGCGGCTTTACTTTGAGCTCCCCCCGGATGACAGAGCTTCTCACCCTATCTCTAAGGGAGAGCCCCGCCACCCGGCGGAGGAAACTCATTTCGGCCGCTTGTACCAGTGATCTTGTCCTTTCGGTCATAACCCAAAGCTCATGACCATAGGTGAGGATGGGAACGTAGATCGACCGGTAAATTGAGAGCTTTGCCTTCCGGCTCAGCTCCTTCTTCACCACAACGGATCGATACAGCGTCCGCATTACTGAAGACGCCGCACCGATCCGCCTGTCGATCTCACGATCCACTCTTCCCTCACTCGTGAACAAGACTCCGAGGTACTTGAACTCCTCCACTTGATTTTGTGCGTGGCATATAATTGCTATGCGCAGAGGACGCTTGAGCAGTGCGCAATTGCACAGGCGCGCACCTTAGCGGGTACGTTGGTCACACGGCTGAGCTAGCATCACAGCTAACGTTAGCCATGCTGCTACGTCTCTGCTGGGAGAGAGCGTATACGTATGTGACGTACGTCGTGACAGTATGTGACGTATGACGTGACAGTATGTGACGTATGACGTGACAGTATGTGACGTGTGTAAGAAGATGCGCTTGCTGTCTGTGAGTGGGAGACACAGCAAAGAGTGAGAAGAGCCTGTCGTGTAATGCCAGCAGCTAAAAGCAACTGCGCGAGAATCCACAGACCTGTGGATGTGTTGAAAGTGTACTGGAAAATGCGGAACGGAAATTAGGGAGCAGCAGAAAAGTGGAATGTATTATTTAAATCGGTGCGTTGGAAAACACGGACCGGAGTTTTTTTTTAAAAACTGGATCTGGATCGGCATTTTCCCATTCCTTGCCAATACGCATTTTTTGGCAAATATCGGCGGCCGATCCGATCCAAATATCGGATCGGGACATCCCTACCTGGGAATCAATACCAGTACTCAGCGGTACCAATGTTCGCTACCTTTGCGTGTGTTAATAAATATTAATCGTTTTTTATAATAAAATCTAATTTCTTATTGCGAACATTTAAAAATGATCTGATTATGATAACTGCTGTCCAGTTGTTATATCTTCTTTTATTGTCATCATATTATCATTTGCAGGTATGACATTAAGTTGCAGTTGCAAGTCCAAGACAGGGGCGGCGTTACCTCCAGCAGCCAGGGCCTCAGGCGATGGTCCAGCAGGATGTCGAAGCCGAGGATCTCGAAGCAGGCACTGGCGGCGGCGTGGTCGGGGAAGCAGGTGTGGTAGTTGTGCTGCAAGACGGGATGGACCGAGATCAGCGTCTTGACGATCACGTCCTCCATGTCGCTCCACAGCTTGGCCGTGTCGCCGCACGCCGCCTCCAGCCGCTCCATAAGCGCAGACAGCTTCCTGCAACCAAGGAGATTAGGAGCGGGCGCGATCGCGCGTATCAGGCGCCGTTGTCGCGGCGACGTACCGCTTGCTGCCGGTGTGGTCGTCGCGGACAAAGTTGTGGCTGTGCTTGTTGATGGAGTAGTTGGTCAGGTGCATGCACACCTGGTCCTGGGGACGTCACATGGTCTTATTCCACATATCAAGATGGCGGGCACGCCTGGTCCACTCACCAGGTTGCCGTGCGTCGGGACGGTGTACTTGGTGGTGCAGAAGCGGGCCAGACCCTCCTTGAACAGGAATATCCTCAACGGGTCACATGACGTCACCAACACGTACAGACGCAGGTCGAACTTGTAGCCGTCCACCACCAAAGGCTGGGAGCCCACCATTACACACAGTCAAGCAGGTGTATATATATATTAGGGCTGCAACTAACGATTAACTTGACAATCGATTAATCTGACGATTATTACTTCGATTAATCGATTAATAATCGGATAAAAGAGACAAACTACATTTCGATCCTTTCCAATATTTTATTGGGGAAAAACAGCATACTGGCACCATACTTATTTTGATTATTGTTTCTCAGCTGTTTGTACATGTTGCAGTTTATAAATAAAGGTTTATAAAAAAATAAATAAAATAAAATAAAATAAAATAAAAAAATTGCCTCTGCGCATGCGCATAGCATAGATCCAACAAATCGATGACTAAATTAATCGCCAACTATTTTTATAATCGATTTTTATCGATTAGTTGTTGTAGCTCTAATATATATATATATATATATATATATATATATATATATATATATATATATATACATACATATGTGTATGTATATATATATACAGTATATACATATATGTATGTATATACATATATGTATGTATAAAGATTTGGCCTGTTAAATTACATAATTGACATCACATTTGATTATTCCTTTTTTTTTTACGTCGTAAAAAGAAAAACTGTGGATTTTGCCGTAAAAATCTTTGCAGTTTTTTTTACAGTAAAATTCCGGCAACTGAGCAGCCAGTTTTTGACCATAAAATCTACAAATATTGTTTTTACTGTGTAATACTGTGAATGGAAAAAAAGTAAACATTTTTACGGTTAAATTCTGGCGACTCCGCTGCCAGTTTTTTTACCGTAAAATCTACGGTTGTTGTTTTTACGGTACATTACTGTAAAAGAAAAAAAAAAGGTACCAGTTTTTTTACTGTAAAATTCTGGCGACTAAGCTGACAGTTATTGACCGTAAAATCTACGATTGTTGTTTTTACGGTGTATCATTGTGAATGGGGAAAAAAAGGTACCAGTTTTTACAGTATATTACGAATATTGTTTTTATGGTGTATTACTGTAAATACATTTTAAATATCACCATTTTTACAGTAAAATTCTGCCGACTGAGCTGCACGCTTTTGACAATCAAATTGACAGGTATTTTTTTAATGATTTATTAATGTGTACCAGTTTTTTTACGGTGAAACTCTGGCAACTAAGCTGCCATTTTGTACTTCAAAATCGCCGGTTGTTGGTTTTGCTGTGTATTACTGTGAATGGAAAACAAATAAAAACAATTTAACTCTAAAATTCTGGCAACTAAGCTGACAGTTTTTGGCTGTAAAATCTACGGTTGTTGTTTTACGATGTGTTGCTGTACATGGAAAATACATTAAAAAAAAAAATTACGGTGAAATTCAAGAAACTGAGCTGGCAGTTTTTTTTTTACTGTAAAATCTACGGTTGTTGTTTTTACAGTGTATCACTGTTAATGGAAAAACTTTTTTTTTTCACTGTAAATTCTTGCGACTGAGCTGCCAGATTTTTTACAGTAAAATCTACAGTTGTTTTTACAGTTTATTATTGCAAATGGAAAAAAGTAAAATTTTTTAGGGTGAAATTCTGGTGACTGAGCTGGCAATTTTTTTTTACTGTAAAATCTACGGTTGTTGTTTTTACATTGTATCACTGTTAATGGAAAAACTTTTTTTTTTCACTGTAAATTCTTGCGACTGAGTTGCCAGATTTTTACTGTAAAATCCGCAGTTGTTTTTATGGTACATTACTGTAAATTTAAAAAAGGTACTCGTTTTTTACTGTAAAGTTCTGGTGGCTAAGCTGCCAATTTTTGACCTGTAAAATCTACGGTTGTTTTTTTTTTTTACAGTTAATGTAAATGAAAAAAGGTACAACACTTTTTTTTTTACAGTAAAACTTTGGCGACCAGTTGTTGTTTTTTACTGTAAAATCTATTGCCATATTTCAATTTGACTTGCTTGGAAATCATAAGTCAAACAAATGTCTAACAATGTTTGATGACATCACAGTTGAGAAGATATGTTATGTGTGTGTACCCTGGAGATGTACAGTTGGCAGATCATGTGTTCCCCGGGCTGAACGTCCCTGCTGGACCTTGTGATGAAGATGCCACGGCCCTGGGAGCCGACGTCGGGCTTACAGATGAAGGCGGCGTGCTTCTTGAGGCGCGTGAATGCCAGGAAGTCGCTGTAGCTGTAAAGCACATCAGAGGCAGAGCGTCAGTCGGCACTTGTCGGCGTGCGGGCGAAGAAGTGAAGCGAAGTGAAGTGAATTACATTTATATAGCGCTTTTTCTCAAGTGATTCAAAGCGCTTTACATAGTGAAACCCAATATCTAAGTTACATTTAAACCAGTGTGGGTGGCACTGGGAGCAGGTGGGTAAAGTGTCTTGCCCAATGACACAACGGCAGTGACTAGGATGGCGGAAGCGGGGATCGAACCTGCAACCCTCAAGTTGCTGGCACGGCCACTCTACCAACCGAGCTACACCGCCCCCAAAAAAGAAAAAAGAAAACAAACGCACTCTCCGGGGAGGCACCAAGTCCTGGGAAAGATGTTGTAGTCCTTGGGAAAGAGCTTGAACATGCGGTTCAGGTTCCTGGCCAGCGTGTCCTTGCGGCAGATCTCGATCATGCCGGGAAAGTGATTGATCTTCTGTGGAGTCAGCAAACACAACAATGTTGACCCGGCAGACGGCACACAAACACTACAAAGATGGAGGAACACCACACTAAGTACTAAACCAGGGATGTCCAAAGTGGGACCCGAGGTGTCACATTTGGACCGTCGTCTCATTTTGTTTGGCTGGCTACCAAATAAAAAAAAACCTGGGAGCTAAGTCCCCAGAAATGTACCGTCAAATCTTTATCGGTACAGGGAACACAGATTTTACGGAAAAAAATTACAGCTCACTTGCTAGAATTTTGCGGTAAAAATAACTGTTTTTCAATTCACAGATATGCACTGTGGAAAAAAAGACCATAGATTTTTATGTAGAAAACTTGCAGCTCAGTTGCCAAAATGTTACTGTAAATAAACAGTAGTACCATTTTTCAATTCACAGTAATGCACTCTAAAAAATGGCAGCTCAGTCAAGACATTTTTTATGTACCGTAAAAACAACAGTGGTATAGTTTCTCCATTTACAGTAATTTAATTTAATCAAAATTCTGGTGACTGAACTAAGAGGTTTTTTTTAAAATCAATTTTCAAATAAACTTTTTACAGGCTAACTAGTTGCATTTAAATTTGAAAGCCCCGCTCTACGGGGAAGTTGTGACTTTTTGACGCTTTTTGAAAAAGGATAATCTTGGTCGCCATGCTTTTTCCATGTCCTATAATGAAAACAAACGCTTCGAAATTTAGCATCCTCCATACGTCTAATCTGCACGGGTAAATTTTGAAAGCGATCGGATGAAATATCTAGCAGGAGCTAGATTCAGAACACCTGGAAATTGTAAAAATCTGCAGAAAATGACCTTTTTTAAACATTTGGAGGTTAAAAATGTACATAAAAGATGTCGCACGCCAACTGAATTAGATCTCTACTAGCTTATATTGGTATACGGCAGAGTGAGGCTACATTCTTCACTCGTGGTGCTGGCGCATGGTAAAAATTGTCCGCGGACCACTTTGGCCCTGGGAGGCAAAAAGTTTGGCCCCCCCTGTACTTAACAAAACAGAAGAAGAGTTCAAACCGTCTGTGAGGCCATGAACGTGACAGGCTGAGCACTGAGGGCCGTAGTCAGGAAGTAGTCTTTGCCATTAAGTTACATGTCTTTTGTTGCGCCCTACGAAGTGTTAATACTGTAAGTACTGTTCTTATCACACACACCAGCTGTATGATTGTAACGTTTTCATTAGCAAATTTTGAGGTGTTGGACTCGCCATGTAAAGTCTAATCGGTAGCAAGTCTATGGCAAAGCCAATGTAAACTAGCATCGAGCTAGCACATTTTGAAAAGTGGAGCCTTACTTTTGAGTGCTTTTTATCAGGAATGCTTGCTTTGTTGGCATGAAAAATCACAACATTACTTGGAGGCAGTCCGTTACAGATATACATTATTGCCCGGACATGACGTCACGTGCAACCGAAATATGGTAATAATATACAGTATATTGTGGCTTCTAAAGGGCTCTGATAACTTGTTAAATATAGCGACGAGGTTAGCAACCCTTATGATGCTTCATGCTCGGTCTTCTTATTCTCTGGCAGACCAGGTGGGCTTTAGTGTGTTCATGAGCACACATAGAACTATTTGTGGCACTCAAAAGAAATGGTGACCCGCCACAAATAAATGAATGTTTTTGGATGTTAAGCACACAAGTGAACTGCTAGCTAAGCGCAGACCACGCGCCCCGCGATCCATGGGGGGGCCACAGTTTGGGTGAAGGAAGTGCATGTAAAATGTCAATTAATGAGTGACACGGCAATTCAAATTTCATATATGTGCGTAGACCCTTCCTGTTCAGTCACTGATAAAAAAATATAATGGTAAATTCCCCCTAAATATTCAAACAGCCACCATGTGCCATTAGTCTTAGAAGTGGTCATAGCAGGTTCGAATCCCAGCCAGATATGTGTCAGGAAGATTTTAAAATTGTTTTATTATTTTTAAATGTGTTATTTTGCAGACACAAAAAAAATAAAAAAAATAAAAAAATAGAATTTTGCTTTGGGCCCCAATTTAGTCTCCTCAGTGACAGTACCTGGTACGGTTTCATGGCCTTCACTCTCTCCAGAGACACGGAGCAGTCAGACCACATCAGTGTCCAGTCGTCGCCTTCCATCGCTTCTCTGAGGCCGAAACGTCGAGCAGCACGCCGCACTGACAACACACACACACACTAAAGATGAGTGTATTATTATAACGGTGTAACGCATACAGAGTCCCCACATGGTACAACACACACGCTAAAGATGAGTGTATTATTATAGTATTATTATAGTATTTGTTATAGCGGTGTTCCCACATGATACAACAAGACACACTAACGATGAGCGTATTATAATAGCGATGCAACAAATACAGAGTCTCCACAGGGTACAACACACACCCTAAAGATGAGTGTACTATTATAGCGATGTAACAAATACAGAGTCCCCACATGGTACAACACACACGCTAAAGATGAGTATTATTATAGCCGAGTAACGCATACAGAGTCCCCACATGGTATAACACCACACTAAAGATGAGTGTATTATTATAGCTGTGTAACGCATACAGACTCCCCAAATGGTATAACACCACACTAAAGATTAGTGTATTATTATAGCTGTGTAACGCATACAGAGTCCCCACATGGTACAACAAACACGCTAAAGATGAGTGTATTATTATAGCCGTGTAACGCATACAGAGTCCCCACATGGTACAACACACACACTAAAGATGAGTGTATTAATATAACGGTGTAACGCATACAGAGTCCCGACATGGTACAACAACACATGCTAAAGATGAGTGTAATATTATAACGATGTAACGCATACAGAGTCCCAACATGGTACAACAACACACACTAAAGATGAGTGTATTATTATAGCTATGTAACGCATACAGAGTCCCCACATGGTACAACACACGCGTTAAAGATGAGTGTATCATTATAGCGGTGTAACGCATAGAGTCCCCACATGGTACAACAACACAAACTAAAGATGAGTGTATTATTATGGCAGAGTAATGCATACAGAGTGCCCACATGGTACAACACACACACTAAAGATGAGTGTATTATTATAGCCGTGTAATGCATACAGAAGTCCCCACATAGTACAACAAACACGCTAAAGATGAGTGTATTATTATAGACGTGTAACACATACAGAGTCCCCACATGGTAGAACACACACGTTAAAGATGAGTGTATATTATTATAGCGGTGTAACGCATACAGAGTCCCCACATGGTACAACACACAAACTAAAGATGAGCGTATTAATATAACGGTGCAACGCATACAGAGTCCCGACATGGTACAACAACACACACTAAAGATGAGTGTATCATTATAGCGGTGTAACGCATACAGAGTCCCCACATGGTACAACACACGCGCTAAAGATGAGTATTATTATAGCCGAGTAACGCATACAGAGTCCCCACATGGTATAACACCACACTAAAGATGAGTGTATTATTATAGCTGTGTAACGCATACAGACTCCCCAAATGGTATAACACCACACTAAAGATTAGTGTATTATTATAGCTGTGTAACGCATACAGAGTCCCCACATGGTACAACAAACACGCTAAAGATGAGTGTATTATTATAGCCGTGTAACGCATACAGAGTCCCGACATGGTACAACACACACACTAAAGATGAGTGTATTAATATAACGGTGTAACGCATACAGAGTCCCGACATGGTACAACAACACATGCTAAAGATGAGTGTAATATTATAACGATGTAACGCATACAGAGTCCCAACATGGTACAACAACACACACTAAAGATGAGTGTATTATTATAGCTATGTAACGCATACAGAGTCCCCACATGGTACAACACACGCGTTAAAGATGAGTGTATCATTATAGCGGTGTAACGCATAGAGTCCCCACATGGTACAACAACACAAACTAAAGATGAGTGTATTATTATGGCGGAGTAATGCATACAGAGTGCCCACATGGTACAACACACACACTAAAGATGAGTGTATTATTATAGCCGTGTAATGCATACAGAAGTCCCCACATAGTACAACAAACACGCTAAAGATGAGTGTATTATTATAGACGTGTAACACATACAGAGTCCCCACATGGTAGAACACACACGTTAAAGATGAGTGTATATTATTATAGCGGTGTAACGCATACAGAGTCCCCACATGGTACAACACACAAACTAAAGATGAGCGTATTAATATAACGGTGCAACGCATACAGAGTCCCGACATGGTACAACAACACACACTAAAGATGAGTGTATCATTATAGCGGTGTAACGCATACAGAGTCCCCACATGGTACAACACACGCGCTAAAGATGAGTATTATTATAGCCGAGTAACGCATACAGAGTCCCCACATGGTATAACACCACACTAAAGATGAGTGTATTATTATAGCTGTGTAACGCATACAGACTCCCCAAATGGTATAACACCACACTAAAGATTAGTGTATTATTATAGCTGTGTAACGCATACAGAGTCCCCACATGGTACAACAAACACGCTAAAGATGAGTGTATTATTATAGCCGTGTAACGCATACAGAGTCCCGACATGGTACAACACACACACTAAAGATGAGTGTATTAATATAACGGTGTAACGCATACAGAGTCCCGACATGGTACAACAACACATGCTAAAGATGAGTGTAATATTATAACGATGTAACGCATACAGAGTCCCAACATGGTACAACAACACACACTAAAGATGAGTGTATTATTATAGCTATGTAACGCATACAGAGTCCCCACATGGTACAACACACGCGTTAAAGATGAGTGTATCATTATAGCGGTGTAACGCATAGAGTCCCCACATGGTACAACAACACAAACTAAAGATGAGTGTATTATTATGGCGGAGTAATACATACAGAGTGCCCACATGGTACAACACACACACTAAAGATGAGTGTATTATTATAGCCGTGTAATGCATACAGAAGTCCCCACATAGTACAACAAACACGCTAAAGATGAGTGTATTATTATAGACGTGTAACACATACAGAGTCCCCACATGGTAGAACACACACGTTAAAGATGAGTGTATATTATTATAGCGGTGTAACGCATACAGAGTCCCCACATGGTACAACACACAAACTAAAGATGAGCGTATTAATATAACGGTGCAACGCATACAGAGTCCCGACATGGTACAACAACACACACTAAAGATGAGTGTATCATTATAGCGGTGTAACGCATACAGAGTCCCCACATGGTACAACACACGCGCTAAAGATGAGTATTATTATAGCCGAGTAACGCATACAGAGTCCCCACATGGTATAACACCACACTAAAGATGAGTGTATTATTATAGCTGTGTAACGCATACAGACTCCCCAAATGGTATAACACCACACTAAAGATTAGTGTATTATTATAGCTGTGTAACGCATACAGAGTCCCCACATGGTACAACAAACACGCTAAAGATGAGTGTATTATTATAGCCGTGTAACGCATACAGAGTCCCGACATGGTACAACACACACACTAAAGATGAGTGTATTAATATAACGGTGTAACGCATACAGAGTCCCGACATGGTACAACAACACATGCTAAAGATGAGTGTAATATTATAACGATGTAACGCATACAGAGTCCCAACATGGTACAACAACACACACTAAAGATGAGTGTATTATTATAGCTATGTAACGCATACAGAGTCCCCACATGGTACAACACACGCGTTAAAGATGAGTGTATCATTATAGCGGTGTAACGCATAGAGTCCCCACATGGTACAACAACACAAACTAAAGATGAGTGTATTATTATGGCGGAGTAATGCATACAGAGTGCCCACATGGTACAACACACACACTAAAGATGAGTGTATTATTATAGCCGTGCAATGCATACAGAAGTCCCCACATAGTACAACAAACACGCTAAAGATGAGTGTATTATTATAGACGTGTAACACATACAGAGTCCCCACATGGTAGAACACACACGTTAAAGATGAGTGTATATTATTATAGCGGTGTAACGCATAGAGTCCCCACATGGTACAACACACAAACTAAAGATGAGCGTATTAATATAACGGTGCAACGCATACAGAGTCCCGACATGGTACAACACACACTAAAGATGAGTGTATCATTATAGCGGTGTAACGCATACAGAGTCCCCACATGGTACAACACACGCGCTAAAAATGAGTGTATTATTATAGCGGTGTAATGCATACAGAGTCCCCACATGGTACAACAACACACACTAAAGATGAGTGTATTATTATAGCGGAATAATGCATACAGAATCCCCACATGGTACAACACACGTGCTAAAGATGAGTGTATTATTATAGCGGTGTAACGCATACAGAGTCCCCACATGGTACAACACACACACTAAAGATGAGTGTACTAGTATCGCAGTGTAACGCATACAGAGTTTCCACATGGTACAACAACACACACTAAAGATGAGTGTATTATTATAGCGGTGTAACGCATACAGAGTCCCGACATGGTACAACAACACACACTAAAGATGAGTGTATCATTATAGCGGTGTAACGCATACAGAGTCCCCACATGGTACAACACACGCGCTAAAAATGAGTGTATTATTATAGCGGTGTAATGCATACAGAGTCCCCACATGGTACAACAACACACACTAAAGATGAGTGTATTATTATAGCGGAATAATGCATACAGAATCCCCACATGGTACAACACACGCGCTAAAGATGAGTGTATTATTATAGCGGTGTAACGCATACAGAGTCCCCACATGGTACAACAACACAAACTAAAGATGAGTGTATTATTATGGCGGAGTAATGCATACAGAGTGCCCACATGGTACAACACACACACTAAAGATGAGTGTATTATTATAGCCGTGTAATGCATACAGAAGTCCCCACATAGTACAACAAACACGCTAAAGATGAGTGTATTATTATAGACGTGTAACACATACAGAGTCCCCACATGGTAGAACACACACGTTAAAGATGAGTGTATATTATTATAGCGGTGTAACGCATACAGAGTCCCCACATGGTACAACACACAAACTAAAGATGAGCGTATTAATATAACGGTGCAACGCATACAGAGTCCCGACATGGTACAACAACACACACTAAAGATGAGTGTATCATTATAGCGGTGTAATGCATACAGAGTCCCCACATGGTACAACAACACACACTAAAGATGAGTGTATTATTATAGCAGAATAATGCATACAGAATCCCCACATGGTACAACACACGCGCTAAAGATGAGTGTATTATTATAGCGGTGTAACGCATACAGAGTCCCCACATGGTACAACACACACACTAAAGATGAGTGTACTAGTATCGCAGTGTAACGCATACAGAGTTTCCACATGGTACAACAACACACACTAAAGATGAGTGTATTATTATAGCGGTGTAACGCATACAGAGTCCCGACATGGTACAACACACACACTAAAGATGAGTGTATTAATATAACGGTGTAACGCATACAGAGTCCCGACATGGTACAACAACACATGCTAAAGATGAGTGTAATATTATAACGATGTAACGCATACAGAGTCCCAACATGGTACAACAACACACACTAAAGATGAGTGTATTATTATAGCTATGTAACGCATACAGAGTCCCCACATGGTACAACACACGCGTTAAAGATGAGTGTATCATTATAGCGGTGTAACGCATAGAGTCCCCACATGGTACAACAACACAAACTAAAGATGAGTGTATTATTATGGCGGAGTAATGCATACAGAGTGCCCACATGGTACAACACACACACTAAAGATGAGTGTATTATTATAGCCGTGTAATGCATACAGAAGTCCCCACATAGTACAACAAACACGCTAAAGATGAGTGTATTATTATAGACGTGTAACACATACAGAGTCCCCACATGGTAGAACACACACGTTAAAGATGAGTGTATATTATTATAGCGGTGTAACGCATACAGAGTCCCCACATGGTACAACACACAAACTAAAGATGAGCGTATTAATATAACGGTGCAACGCATACAGAGTCCCGACATGGTACAACAACACACACTAAAGATGAGTGTATCATTATAGCGGTGTAACGCATACAGAGTCCCCACATGGTACAACACACGCGCTAAAAATGAGTGTATTATTATAGCGGTGTAATGCATACAGAGTCCCCACATGGGACAACAACACACACTAAAGATGAGTGTATTATTATAGCGGAATAATGCATACAGAATCCCCACATGGTACAACACACGCGCTAAAGATGAGTGTATTATTATAGCGGTGTAACGCATACAGAGTCCCCACATGGTACAACACACAAACTAAAGATGAGCGTATTAATATAACGGTGCAACGCATACAGAGTCCCGACATGGTACAACAACACACACTAAAGATGAGTGTATCATTATAGTGGTGTAACGCATACAGAGTCCCCACATGGTACAACACACGCGCTAAAAATGAGTGTATTATTATAGCGGTGTAATGCATACAGAGTCCCCACATGGTACAACAACACACACTAAAGATGAGTGTATTATTATAGCGGAATAATGCATACAGAATCCCCACATGGTACAACACACGCGCTAAAGATGAGTGTATTATTATAGCGGTGTAACGCATACAGAGTCCCCACATGGTACAACAAACACGCTAAAGATGAGTGTATTATTATAGCCGTGTAACGCATACAGAGTCCCGACATGGTACAACACACACACTAAAGATGAGTGTATTAATATAACGGTGTAACGCATACAGAGTCCCGACATGGTACAACAACACATGCTAAAGATGAGTGTAATATTATAACGATGTAACGCATACAGAGTCCCAACATGGTACAACAACACACACTAAAGATGAGTGTATTATTATAGCTATGTAACGCATACAGAGTCCCCACATGGTACAACACACGCGTTAAAGATGAGTGTATCATTATAGCGGTGTAACGCATAGAGTCCCCACATGGTACAACAACACAAACTAAAGATGAGTGTATTATTATGGCGGAGTAATGCATACAGAGTGCCCACATGGTACAACACACACACTAAAGATGAGTGTATTATTATAACCGTGTAATGCATACAGAAGTCCCCACATAGTACAACAAACACGCTATAGACGAGTGTATTATTATAGACGTGTAACACATACAGAGTCCCCACATGGTAGAACACACACGTTAAAGATGAGTGTATATTATTATAGCGGTGTAACGCATACAGAGTCCCCACATGGTACAACACACAAACTAAAGATGAGCGTATGAATATAACGGTGCAACGCATACAGAGTCCCGACATGGTACAACAACACACACTAAAGATGAGTGTATCATTATAGCGGTGTAACGCATACAGAGTCCCCCCATGGTACAACACACGCGCTAAAAATGAGTGTATTATTATAGCGGTGTAATGCATACAGAGTCCCCACATGGTACAACAACACACACTAAAGATGAGTGTATTATTATAGCGGAATAATGCATACAGAGTCCCCACATGGTACAACACACAAACTAAAGATGAGCGTATGAATATAACGGTGCAACGCATACAGAGTCCCGACATGGTACAACAACACACACTAAAGATGAGTGTATCATTATAGCGGTGTAACGCATACAGAGTCCCCACATGGTACAACACACGCGCTAAAAATGAGTGTATTATTATAGCGGTGTAATGCATACAGAGTCCCCACATGGTACAACAACACACACTAAAGATGAGTGTATTATTATAGCGGAATAATGCATACAGAATCCCCACATGGTACAACACACGCGCTAAAGATGAGTGTATTATTATAGCGGTGTAACGCATACAGAGTCCCCACATGGTACAACACACACAATAAAGATGAGTGTACTAGTATCGCAGTGTAACGCATACAGAGTTTCCACATGGTACAACAACACACACTAAAGATGAGTGTATTACTATAGCGGTGTAACGCATACAGAGTCCCCACATTGTAGAACACACACGTTAAAGATGAGTGTATATTATAGCGGTGTAACGCATACAGAGTCCCCACATGGTACAACACACACACTAAAGATGAGTGTACTAGTATAGCGGTGTAACGCATACGGAGTCTCCACATGGTACAACACACACACTAAAGATGAGTGTACTAGTATAGCGGTGTAACGCATACAGAGTCTCCACATGGTACAACAACACACACTAAAGATGAGTGTATTATAGTGGTGTAACGAATACAGAGTTCCCACATGGTAGAACACACACTAAAGATGAGTGTACTAGTGTAGCGGTGTAACGCATACAGAGTCCCCTTAAGTGAGGGACAGTAAGTGTTCACAAGTGTGTAACTGGGTGGGTAGCTATAGTGCTGTTGGAGGAAAATTTTCCCACATTTGAGCAAAATGAAACGCCTTAGAAATGACTAGTTTTGGCCTTGGTTGTGCTTGAAGAAGACAAACAAGATGAATGCACCCTATGTTTTATATCTTTGCAAATACACACACACTGTTTCTTATTTAGGTTCCGGAGGAAGAAGTACCAGCTGCAGGGAGCGAGAGTAGAGGATAACGCGCTCAGCACACATGTCAAGCTCACTTCCAGTTTCGATACCCGCTAAGTCAGTGCTGCAACATGGACAAAAACATGTAAGGGCGTATATTTTCAGAGGTTGCTCCGACCTTTAGATAGCTCAGTTCACTCCCCCAGATCTGGTGTTAGTATTGTTTGTACTTGCTCTTTTTTTGTAGAATAAATTGTTAAAAGTTTAATTCTAGGCACCTCTCATCATTTTAGACAGCCTTCGAATAAAATAATCTGGGTGGACTCTTCCCTCCTAAAAGGGAGGGTCCTAATAGTGCCAAGGGGAAGGCAGAGCTTGAAAACTCTATTCCGTTGTAAAAGTCTCCTGTTTGGAACACTTCAACTTGAAATATGTAAACAAAAACAAGTGGATAAGAAAAATGAAAATAATCATTCACAACCTTCAAATTGTATGTATTATTACATTGTCTCAGAAAGAAACTGATATTTATTGGAGAATTACGTGCCGGATCTTTTCATGTTTTACATTTTGTTACTTACCGTACCCAAAGTAAACTAAGCTGCCCCATTAAAACTGAAGTAAATACCACGCCATGACGATGGCGTACGTTACACGAGGGGTGTCCAAACTTTTTCCGCTGAGGGTCACGAACTGAAAAATCTAATTAAGCGGGGGCCAATGTTTATATTTGTCATTTTCAAAACCTATAAAACATATCTATTTTATTAACATTTGGGCCTTCCCTCCAGTTTTGTCCCAGGCACCCGGAAGACTGAGTCATAAAAATGTTCAAATTAGGTGATTTATAATTTTTTTTTTTCAGTTTGAATCTCGAGATTAACTTCAGATAGATCTGTCGACATTAATTAAAATATTTTTTTGTGTAAGTTTTAAGCCCTTTTTGTTAAAGTAAACCCTGTTTTTAATGGCGAAAATACAAAATATGATCTTCTATAAGTGGAATATTTGATGTGAAGTAATTACAGCCTTAAATAGGTCAATAATTTATAACAATGTTGATTTTGATTCATTATTAATTTATGAACAATGACAGTTTTTTAAAAATCCCACTTAAATTCTCAGAAATCCAAAAGGGCCCAGTTCATAATTTTTTTTAACTTAAATATCTAGACTTGGGGTGTCCAAACTACAGATCGCAGGCCAAGCGTGGTCAGGATGTTGCATTCATTTTAATGGTGTGAAAGCTTAGATGCTGATGATATGTTGCCATCTAGTGGACAACATGAGTTTTTCAGGTCAATGACCTTTAAATGATATCTTGATCAGAAGTATGCACAGCATTTTATACGACCCAATGCAAATAACCTTCCCTAGTCATAGTGCAAAAAAAAGAACAACCAACATATATACATATAGTTATATATATATATATATATAACTAACTATATGTATATATATATATATATATGTATATAGTTATATATATATATAACTATATATATATATATATATATATATATATGTATATAGTTATATATATATATATAACTATATACATATATATATATATATATATATACATATATACAGGTAAAAGCCAGTAAATTAGAATATTTTGAAAAACTTGATTTATTTCAGTAATTGCATTCAAAAGGTGTAACTTGTACATTATATTTATTCATTGCACACAGACTGATGCATTCAAATGTTTATTTCATTTAATTTTGATGATTTGAAGTGGCAACAAATGAAAATCCAAAATTCCGTGTGTCACAAAATTAGAATATTACTTAAGGCTAATACAAAAAAGGGATTTTTAGAAATGTTGGCCAACTGAAAAGTATGAAAATGAAAAATATGAGCATGTACAATACTCAATACTTGGTTGGAGCTCCTTTTGCCTCAATTACTGCGTTAATGCGGCGTGGCATGGAGTCGATGAGTTTCTGGCACTGCTCAGGTGTTATGAGAGCCCAGGTTGCTCTGATAGTGGCCTTCAACTCTTCTGCGTTTTTGGGTCTGGCATTCTGCATCTTCCTTTTCACAATACCCCACAGATGTTCTATGGGGCTAAGGTCAGGGGAGTTGGCGGGCCAATTTAGAACAGAAATACCATGGTCCGTAAACCAGGCACGGGTAGATTTTGCGCTGTGTGCAGGCGCCAAGTCCTGTTGGAACTTGAAATCTCCATCTCCATAGAGCAGGTCAGCAGCAGGAAGCATGAAGTGCTCTAAAACTTGCTGGTAGACGGCTGCGTTGACCCTGGATCTCAGGAAACAGAGTGGACCGACACCAGCAGATGACATGGCACCCCAAACCATCACTGATGGTGGAAACTTTACACTAGACTTCAGGCAACGTGGATCCTGTGCCTCTCCTGTCTTCCTCCAGACTCTGGGACCTCGATTTCCAAAGGAAATGCAAAATTTGCATGGTTGGGTGATGGTTTGGGGTGCCATGTCATCTGCTGGTGTACTATCTATCCATCCATCTATCTATCTGTATATATATATATATACACACACAGGTAAAAGCCAGTAAATTAGAATATTTTGAAAAACTTGATTTATTTCAGTAATTGCATTCAAAAGGTGTAACTTGTACATTATATTTATTCATTGCACACAGACTGATGCATTCAAATGTTTATTTCATTTAATTTTGATGATTTGAAGTGGCAACAAATGAAAATCCAAAATTCCGTGCCTTTCGGCACTCAACCAAATTTTTTTAGCCCAATGTGGCCCCCAAGTCAAAAAGTTTGGACACTCCTAATCTAGACAAACTTCAGTTCTATCCGGCGATTATAAATTGTCATCATTTTTTTGGTTATTTTATGCCGTTTTTGTCATTACAAACATTGCTTTTTTATACAGTAGGAAGGGGATTCATATGGCCCCATTTGTCGTAATTTACCTGACACATGAAACGTGACGAATTGTGGATTTGCACTGTCCACTTTAGCCACAAGACGGCAGTAAAGTGTTTTGGGGCAACTCCAACTTTGACCGCAGCGTCAGTTGCTATATAGAGTGGCGCATTCCATCATTTTCATCAGACTGCATTGCAAAATGACTTCCCCCCCAGCTTCCCTACTGTGTAGCAAACACACAAAATTTGCAACATTTTCTCCTAAAAATATTTCAAACTGAAATATTTAATGTGATGTAATTGGAGCATGAATTGGTCAATAATTTCTAACAACATGGACTTTGATTCATTATTATTTTTGAGCAATGCCAGATTTAAAGAAAAAAACAGCCTGCATGGCAGCTTTGAGTTATTAAGAGTCAACATTGCAACTTTTTTTCTGATTTTAAATAACGGGACTCTTGCCTTCACGTAATCAAACAAGCTTGGTGATCGTGTTGCCAACAGTCCAGAGTGTCTCTGTAAGTATAATTCTATTGTTGATGCAAATAAATGTAACTGACAACCTTCATTTCCCTCTGATTAAATAACGAACATGCGGCGAGGTGGGAGAGAACCGAGGTCTTTGGGAGTCCCCCACCAACAGTTGCACCAGTAGTATTTTATTGTGTATGTGAGATCTAAACGTACCACTTTCATACTTGCAGGTGGTCAAGTTGATCCACAGTCAACTGAAAGACAAGAAAGGACACAGGGGGACAGAACAGGCCACCTCGTTGCCATGACAACAAGAGGTGTACGAGATCAACAGTTAAAGGTACCTCCTCTTAATCTTTCTCTTCTTCAGGGTGTTCTCCAGCGCGCAGCTTGCTGTGCTCGCCGTCTGCGTGTTGTCGGGATCGCTGTCATGCCGATGGTCTCCAGCGTGAACGCCGGGCGTCTTTGGCAGAGCCATCCTCAGCGCACGGACTGGACAAGACCGTAAACACCCTCGTTCATCTTACGTGGTCAAATAGGTTCATGTCTAAGAACTTTGCTTCAAGTCACTTTCCGTGAGTCCGAAATGTTAGTGACTCACGTTTGCAGCCTACATGAGACGGAGCACAGGAGGACTTTTCTGCCGTCCCTGCACCCCGCGTTGATGCCAAAATCCGTCTGTCAAGACCCTGTGGCACGTCCAACTGGATGAAGCCCCCAGCTTTAGGGCCTCCATGTCAGTCTGCAGATGTCATGGCGGAGGGTGCTGGCATCTGGTGGGCCATCAAAAAGTGTTAGAAAACATTTCATCCCTCGTCCTTCGATAAGTTTGACATTTTGTGCGCTGAAACAGAAGCAGTGCTTCTCACGTTGCTCACTGACAAGCATGGAACCTTCAACTCAGCATATCAGCTCGAATTAGGAAAATCAACTGCAGCTTTTTTGCGCCAATTCACACTTGTGATGTGATGTTCGCAAACAAATCGAGTCTTTTCAACGGATCTTTTAAGTGGAACCGAGTCCCACTTGTGAGCCGTTCGTTTGAGAGACGTTTTTTTATTCACATGCAAATTAAGCGTCGACAATTGCCCACTCTGCACTTGTGTGCCAACCGACTGGCAGCTGGACTAGAAAATGAGTCCAAGTTAAAGGAAATATAGCAGCATTTAGTTAACTTTTTAAAATTAAAAACATATATTGTTACATGTAAAAATATCAAAATGTATGTACATATTATTTAATGAATATTATTTTTAAATTTTAAATTTTCTTCTATTTATTTAGGCACAAAACGCAAAAACTGTAGTGGTTCTCAAACTATCTCCAAGTACCACCATAATGACCATCATTAAAATACAGTAGGATAGTAGGCCTAAATATTCATTCAAAACAAGACAGAAGTTTTATTTAACAAGTATATTTAATATTTTTGACCATAGTAACATTACACACAGTTTGAACAGTAACACTGTGTTTAAAATTTAGGAAAATACAACACTGTACTTTAATCAAGAGATTATTTGGCGTACCACTAGATGGAACCCGCTAATAGTGCATGTACAATTTGAGAATCACTAGGCTAAAAACTGTGGTCGTACTCTAACGAACCTCTCCTGGGGACTTGGAACAAATGAGCCGCGGTTAAAATGACATATACTAGACAGATGAGCAATACTAAATTGCGAAGGAATTTTGCCTACACCACAGGATGTAGGCGTGGCACGCCACCAAACTGTACTCTAATGGTTTGCCGCAAAACTTTCAACATGAATAACTTGGCTTCACAAATTCAGATATTGATTATAATTGGTGCAAATTATGATGATGACATTAGATGTGTCAGTACATTTGGATTTTGGGTACCCATTCTTGGTGGGTGTAGCCTGGTGGCAAAAACTGCTCCTCACCATTATTAATTAAACTGTCATTACTTCACTTAAGATCAGGGGTGTCAAACCTTTTGACTTGGCCGCATTGAGTTAAAAAAATTTGGTCAAGGGCCGAAAGCCAACTGCATGTAAAGTAACAAATAAATATATATATGCATATACAGTATATTTATACAGTCGTGGTCAAAGGTTTCCATACACTTGTAAAGAACATAATGTTATGGCTGTCTTGAGTTTCCAATAATTTCTACAACTCTTATTTTTTGTTATAGAGTGATAGGAGCACATACTTGTTTGTCACAAAAAACATTCATGAAGTTTGGTTCTTTAATGAATTTATTATGGGTCTACTGAAAATGTGACCAAATGTGACCACAGAACTTTCCTCCAGAAGGTCTTATCTTTGTCCATGTGATGTCAGATGAAACAAAAATTAAGCTGTTTGGCCACAATACCCAGCAATATGTTTGGAGGAGAAAAGGCGAGGCCTTTAATGCTAGGAACACCATTCCCACCGTCAAGCATGGTGGTGGTAGTATTATGCTCTGGGCCTGTTTTGCTGCCAATGGAACCGGTGCTTTAAATGGGACAATGAAAAGGAGGATTACCTCCAAATTCTTCAGGACAACCTAAAATCATCAGCCCTGAGGTTGGGTCTTGGGCGCAGTTGGGTTTTCCAACAGGACAATGACCCCAAACACACGTAAAAAGTGGTAATAGAATGGCTAAATCAGGCTAGAATTAAGGTTTTAGAATGGCCTTCCCAAAGTCCTGACTTAAACGTGTGGACAATGCTGAAAAAACAAGTCCATGTCAGAAAACCAACAAATTTAGCTGAACTGCACCAATTTTGTCAAGAGGAGTGGTCAAAAATTCAACCAAAAACTTGCCAGAAGCTTGTGGATGGCTACCAAAACCATCGTATTGCAGTGAAACTTGCCAAGGGACATGTAACCAAATATCAACATTGCTGTATGTATACTTTTGACCCAGCAGATTTGGTCACTTTTTCAGTTGACCCATAATAAATTCGTAAAAGAAGAACCTACTCAGTGGCCTAGTGGTTAGAGTGTCCGCCCTGAGACCAGTAGGTTGTGAGTTCAAACCCCGGCCGAGTCATACCAAAGACTAAAAAAATGGGACCCATTACCTCCCTGCTTGGCACTCAGCATCAAGGGTTGAAATTGGGGGTTAAATCACCAAAAATGATTGCTGGCCGTGGCACCGCTGCTGCCCACTGCTCCCCTCACCTCCCAGGTGGTGATCAAGGGGGTGGGTCAAATGCAGATGACAAATTTCACCACACCTAGTGTGTGTGTGACAATCATTGGTACTTTAACTTAAACTTAACTTGTATTTTAGTAGTAAGTAAGCAAACAAAGGCTCCTAATTAGTCTGCTGCCTAGTGTGTGTGTGATAATCATTGGTACTTTAACTTTAATTTAACTTAACTCCGTGAATGTTTTTTGTGATAAACAAGTATGTGCTCCAATCACTCTATAACAAAAAATAAGAGTTGTAGAAATGATTGGAAACTCAAGACAGCCATGACATTATGTTCTTTACAAGTGTATATAAACTTTTTACCATGACTGTGTATATATATATATATATATATATATATATATTTAGCGAGAAAGATCGAGAGAGAGATAGAGAGAGAAAGAGAAAAAGAGAGAGAGAGAGTGAGCGAGAGAGAGCGAGAGAACGTTTAAGAGGAGGTACCTAAACAAAAAGATTTTAGTATAAGTACTTTTTGAAAATTTTGAGCACATTTAAAACTACTGCGATAATAATAACCGTGATCATTTTGGCCACAATAACCGTGATAAGAAATGTATTTGTAATATATACTGCGCCACGCCGTCCCTAATATATATATATATATATATATATATATATATATATATATATATATATATGTGTATATATACACAGTATATATATAGTATATATATATATATGTATATATACAGTATATATATATATATATATATATATATATATATACATATATATATATATATATATATATACATATATATATATATATATATATTCATATATATATATATATATATATATATATATATACACACACACAGGTAAAAGCCAGTAAATTAGAATATTTTGAAAAACTTGATTTATTTCAGTAATTGCATTCAAAAGGTGTAACTTGTACATTATATTTATTCATTGCACACAGACTGATGCATTCAAATGTTTATTTCATTTAATTTTGATGATTTGAAGTGGCAACAAATGAAAATCCAAAATTCCGTGTGTCACAAAATTAGAATATTACTTAAGGCTAATACAAAAAAGGGATTTTTAGAAATGTTGGCCAACTGAAAAGTATGAAAATGAAAAATATGAGCATGTACAATACTCAATACTTGGTTGGAGCTCCTTTTGCCTCAATTACTGCGTTAATGCGGCGTGGCATGGAGTCGATGAGTTTCTGGCACTGCTCAGGTGTTATGAGAGCCTAAGTTGCTCTGATAGTGGCCTTCAACTCTTCTGCGTTTTTGGGTCTGGCATTCTGCATCTTCCTTTTCACAATACCCCACAGATTTTCTATGGGGCTAAGGTCAGGGGAGTTGGCGGGCCAATTTAGAACAGAAATACCATGGTCCGTAAACCAGGCACGGGTAGATTTTGCGCTGTGTGCAGGCGCCAAGTCCTGTTGGAACTTGAAATCTCCATCTCCATAGAGCAGGTCAGCAGCAGGAAGCATGAAGTGCTCTAAAACTTGCTGGTAGACGGCTGCGTTGACCCTGGATCTCAGGAAACAGAGTGGACCGACACCAGCAGATGACATGGCACCCCAAACCATCACCCAACCATGCAAATTTTGCATTTCCTTTGGAAATCGAGGTCCCAGAGTCTGGAGGAAGACAGGAGAGGCACAGGATCCACGTTGCCTGAAGTCTAGTGTAAAGTTTCCACCATCAGTGATGGTTTGGGGTGCCATGTCATCTGCTGGTGTCGGTCCACTCTGTTTCCTGAGATCCAGGGTCAACGCAGCCGTCTACCAGCAAGTTTTAGAGCACTTCATGCTTCCTGCTGCTGACCTGCTCTATGGAGATGGAGATTTCAAGTTCCAACAGGACTTGGCGCCTGCACACAGCGCAAAATCTACCCGTGCCTGGTTTACGGACCATGGTATTTCTGTTCTAAATTGGCCCGCCAACTCCCCTGACCTTAGCCCCATAGAAAATCTGTGGGGTATTGTGAAAAGGAAGATGCAGAATGCCAGACCCAAAAACGCAGAAGAGTTGAAGGCCACTATCAGAGCAACCTGGGCTCTCATAACACCTGAGCAGTGCCAGAAACTCATCGACTCCATGCCACGCCGCATTAACGCAGTAATTGAGGCAAAAGGAGCTCCAACCAAGTATTGAGTATTGTACATGCTCATATTTTTCATTTTCATACTTTTCAGTTGGCCAACATTTCTAAAAATCCCTTTTTTGTATTAGCCTTAAGTAATATTCTAATTTTGTGACACACGGAATTTTGGATTTTCATTTGTTGCCACTTCAAATCATCAAAATTAAATGAAATAAACATTTGAATGCATCAGTCTGTGTGCAATGAATAAATAT